>NW_026057495.1:0-6996 GCF_019202705.1 Hemisphaericaspora subhashii | reverse complement strand
CGGCGATTTGTTTACCTAAGACTTCTGGAGTGAATGTGGTGATGAAGACAACTTCGGCATTCTTGGCGGCGAATTCCTTACCAGCTTTAGAAGTACCTGCTTGTAAAATAACTGGTAATCTTTGAGGAATTGGTTCGACAATATTTGGACCAGGAACAACAAAATGTCTCCCCTTATGATTAATTTCTCTAACCTTTTCAGGATTCGTGAATACCCCATCTTTCAATTCAACTGCATCTTCAGCCCAAGAGGATAAAAACAACTTATATACCACCTCAATATATTCCTCGGCCCTTTCATATCTTTCCGAATGTGGAGGCAATGGGTCACCATTTAATAAATTCCTAGCAGCAGAATCCAAATATGAACTCACAACATTCCAACCAATCCTCCCCTTAGTCAAATGATCCAAACTTCCAATCCTCTTCACGAAATGATAAGGAGCCTCACTAATGGTCGAATAAGTCAACCCGAATCCAATATTCTTAGTCACGGCAGCCATAGCACTCACAACTGCAGATGGATCCCCCACGGGAAATTGCGCACCGGAACTAGCAGCCGCAGTAATATTATGAGGACCATTATAGACATCATATCCACCAAGAACATCAGCGAGGAAGAAGGCGTTAAATTTCCCACGTTCTAAGAGTTGAGCGAGATGGGTCCAGTATTCGATGGTGTTGTAATGGCGAGATTGATCTTCCGGGTGTTTCCAGAGTCCCGGGGCTTGGTGACCACTACAGGCCATGGCGAAAGCATTGAGGATGAGTTTTTTCTTTGGTTGTTTGTTGGATTGAGTCATTGTGCGTGTGGTATTGGTAAAGAAAAGAAAAAGCAAAAAAGGGAGATGTGAGAACAGATTCAAGGGGAGGATTTCTTGGGATATTTATAGTTGAAAAGTTGTGAAAAATGGGGAAATCCTGAGATGGAGTTTATTGTTTAAAGTTAAGCGAAATATTTTTAGTGTGGCTGCAAAACTGGCTTCGCAACAGATGGAAAATTGACAATACATTGCACGTGACTTGCATAAATCCGGATAACGGTTTTTTATTTTTTTCAGTTCACATCATCTCCATGCCAATCAAAACTACTATTCACTATCAGAAAACTGTGGCTTTACTTTTAGAAAGTCATAGGAAGAAGAAGACTACTTGGCTCTACAGGACGAATTTGATAATCATACGATTCAAGACTAACAAGGTTTCATATCAAAATGGTTATGCATTGGGATACAGTATACATAAAAAACAGATAGAGCTCACTATTTACAATTTTTCTTCTTTTAATTCAGCACCATCACTTTTAAGAATATTATAACCCCAAAATCCAATCACATTAAGCACCCCAACTCTCCACCCATTAAACAATCCCAACAGTTTAACTCTTTGCCAAAGACTCATTGCATTCACATCTTCATCACTCATTTCTCCTGAATTATATTCCACAATTAAATTCTCTTCCGGGTTTAAAACTGTAATCACCTTCATTTCATCTTGTGATTTATCTAATAACAAGAATCCTAATTGTGATTTTCTTAATAAATTCTCCAATGGTAATTTTATAAAAAATTCCATAATCAAAGATATCAAATTAACAAATGTGAAAATATTTGGTCTTGAATAAGAATCAATATTAAATTTAATTAATAATATATATGGAGCCGCCTTACGGAAAATACTAGTTGAAAATTGATGAAGAACAGTTAAACATACAATTGGCCATGGAGGATGAGTAAGATAATAAATTGGGAAATTTCGAATTGATTCTCGAACTGATCGATTATTATTCTCTGATTCTTCTGGCGTGGTGGTGGTGAATTGAGTCAACATTAATTTCACTCTTATTAAATCCAATGGCATTAATACTAATCCCGTCAAAACACATGCGGAAACAGATAACCATAAACTTTTAAATGGATCATTTGAATGGGTTAGATCTAAAAAGAATGGATCGGGGACACCCAAAAATGGAGAAACAAATCCGGTGATCCAAGCTTCAATGGTACGTGAAAGGGTTTGATAGATGAATGAGGCGTTTATACCTCTAAATAAAGCAAATGGACCATCTTTATTGACGATAGAGGTTAAGATGTCAATGGTATGGATTGATTTGGGTGTGATTTTATTAGATCTTGATTTCTTGCGGATACTATTAGTAGAAGGTGATTTCCTTGCAATTGGTGCTTCTTGTACTGGTTGTGGAGTTGCTGTCTCTGTTGTTGATGTGGGTGTTGGAGTTGTTGCTGTTGCATCTTGATGCATTGAGTTTTGGGTTGACCATACTTGTTGCTCAAGATTTGGTTGGAAATAATTGATTTCTTCTTCTTCATCAGTTGAAATAGTTGGCGATAATGCTATTATGTCATTGGTGCTACCATTTATATTATTTTCACTTAATAATCGTTTAGATAAATCAGGTTTTACTTGTTGTGATGGCTTCTCAATGAAATCAAATTTACCAACTTGTAATACCAATCTAACAATTTCCAAGGGTTGAGATAATACAACTTTCATATAATTTTTAATAAAATTCCATAATAAATTCTTTATTAATTCAGTTAAATTATGTAAATCAAAATATTCATTAAATTCTAAATCATAAATATAATTCTTATCACCAGATCCACCAGTTGTGGAAGTTGCCCCTGTAGATATATGTCTAGCATTAATACCAATACCACCAGTAGTACCAGTACCACCTCTTCCGAATGATGATGATTTCAGTATAAGAAGACCAGAATTATTTATTACTTTATCAATATTTGAAGAACTTAAGTTTGCTGTTATAGGTTTATTAGTTGACATATCAATTAAACCAACATCTTTTTTGAATATGACTGAATATCCTGCATTGAATGTATCATGATCATAATAAGGTCGTAATTGTCTTGTATCTAGATTGGACATATTGCTTTGATTGGATATTTCTGTCTCTCTTTTTATAGATGAATCAATCAATAAGATGAATTGTCAGCTGTTTTTTTGAGTCTATTTATTAAGTTTTTTTTTTCGTCTGATTTTTTATTTTAATTTTATTTTTGCCATTGAAAAGAAGAAGAAGAAGAAGAGAAGAAGAAGAGAGATGATGAGGAGGTAAGTAATGTTATATATATATATATATCTACTGCAATATATTATAAACAGAGTTAATTAAATCTCATAAGCATTTGTGACGAAGACGGAATTGTTAAATGAATATTATGAACAATTTACAAAACAATACACTAAGGGATATCTCCTGTTTCTTGGAACTTAAGTAACAAGATTTATGTAGATTGTTCGTAATACTCATTCAAGGGTTTTGCTTTCTATCGTTACAACTGAATTGTTTTGAATTGAGATTGATTGATTATCTATCTAGGGGAAGGTTGGGATTGATAAGTAATCGACTATTTCTTTTACATATGTTCATGAATAAAGACACAATAATAGGGAATGCTTCTTATCATTATAACTTAAAGTAAGTCCATCTTTATATATATTCTAATATCGATACTTGATGTAAGAGAATAAGAGACTTACCATTTTGATATAATTCAATGGATATTCATTAACTTCAATCCCAAATTTTATCCTTTTGGAACCAACCAACCAACCACCCACCAATTCAATTCTTATGTGACCTTCCTAAGAAGCCAAATCAATAGATCTCTAGTAATATAATATATACCTAGAGAAAATGCTTATTAAAGATCTTCTCTCTCTTTTGTAAACATGTTTCAATCTACGCTTCTATATTCTAAAGGGTTGCACTCCAACAATAATCAACAACCATTTGGATAGCAATCGATTTGTTTCAAAATCATTCATATATTACAAACTAATACTACACTCATACACACATATATATATATATACATTCAACTACTCTTCTTCCCCTTCTATCTTCTTCAATTCTTGTGATCTTTCAATTAAAAACTTCCCTAAATATTCTAAAGGATCTTGAGGTTTCTTTTGTCCAACTTCTTTTAATCCTTCTAATAAATGTTTAGTTAAATATTGATTAAGATATCGCCTTACTGATGATCCTCCAACTATTTCATGCATTGGTGGTTGTTTCTGGGATTTATCAAAATTATCAATGGATTGTTCTCGAGATTCTAATTTTGGTCGTTTAATTGTTGGTATTGGTGATTGTTCAGTTATCGCTTCATTCCCTGTGGATGGTTCTTCTTTGACTCCATTGTGCTCTTCCCGTTGATGGACTTGTGAATCTTCTGTTATTGAATCCATTGTATTTATGTCTTGTTTACTTCTGCTTCATATAACTTAAGGGCCTTGAGAAATTTCACTCACCCAAAAAAAATCCACTCATCAACTTCCTTCAACACAACCGAACCATCCCACTCAACACAATCACTTTATAGAACACAAGCTAACACAACGACCCAAAATGGATCCATTCAACGAAGTAAATGAAGATGCATGGAACACAATCTCAATCCTAGAAAACCTCATCTCCCAACAATCACAACACCACCAACCCTCTCCAGAACTCACCCAAGATTTCAACAACAATTATCAAGAACTCCAAGAAATCTACCAAGACCTCCAACAAGCCGTCTCCATCTCCCAATCCCACCCGTCTCAATTCAACCTCACACCACAAGACATAAAAACTCGTCAAGACATCCTCCAATCCCTCTCCCACAAAATCACCGATCTTAAACGCCAATGGACCACCACCACCCCTCGTCCCATCACCACCATGTCAAATCGAATAAGTCAGGACAACGACGATGCCACTCTCTTTGAAAACCCATTCACAGAACCTTCTTCCGGCATGACACAATATCAACAACAAGAACTCATCCAACAACAAGACGTCCAATTGGATAATATCCATGTCACAATGAAGAATCTAAATCAACAAGCACAATTAATGGGCAATGAATTAGAAGATCAAGGATATATGTTAGAAGAATTGGATTATGAATTAGAGAATGTGGATAATAAATTACAACGAGGTTTAAAGAGGGTGAATATCTTTTTGGAAAAGAATAAGGAAACGGCTAGTAATTGGTGTATTGGGATTTTGGTGGTGGTTTTATGTGTGTTGTTGGTGGTGTTGATTGCCATATAGCTGATCTGCCGAAGGCAGATAAAGGCGAAGCCTTTAGAGTATTTGCTGCGAAGCAGCTATTTCCGCCGGAGGCAATCAATCTGCCGTAGGCAGAAGGCGTAGCCTTATACACTGCGAAGCAGCTGGTACTGCCGAAGGCAGATATAATCAAACACTCCGCCTTGGATCCCTTCGGATCTAGATGCGGCCCACACGTTGTATCTGCCTCCCGGCAGAATATGATCCTTCGGATCTTAATATTGGATATAGATTAATAGGTTTTAATACATTTTTGTTTAGAATAATACACTCATAGGTTGGACCCACATGCAAATCTGCCAAAAGGCAGATTTATTTAAAGCTCTTTGCCTTTAGATGCTTCGTAACAAACTACATGTAAGTTGTGAAAACAGATATGGTCTGCCTCCAACTAGTCTACCTTGGCGGATGAAATAAGCTTACGTAGGACCTGCGTAAACAACGTAAATCAAATTGGGGTTGCGTATCTTTCAAGACTTTTGGTTTCTCTACACATTTACTCCTGGGACTCTGTGGACTGAACCTTGTTTGCTTAGAAAGGAGGTTTAGCATCGACTTCCCCCCTGGGTTAATTTGTCTTCTACCATTTCAAGGTCGGCCCTAAGGGTGTGTTGTATTCGCTGATATGTCTTTTTTAATTAAATACTCACCGGTCACCAAAGGATGTTTACTTGTATAAAAAGTTTGCAAATTAAACCTCAAGCTGTCTAGTACTTACAAATACTGTATCAGATACCTCTATTTGATTATCGGCTTGTGATATCACCATCTTCGAATGGACCATGGACCACCACCATTTTGTTGCTCAAAATTATATCTCTAACTCTTTCTGAGAATATCGAACTGTTTAACGTATGATTATGATCCAATTTAATAAAGGGTATACCAAGTAGGTACTGATAGGACAATGATAGGACAAACAATATTTATACAGCACACAATTTCCTCAACAAGAATGTTATCTCTTATACTCAGACAAAAAGAAGTCGTCTTGTAATTGGATACATTTAATTGCATAAATTGCTCTGTTCTCTTGTATTATCCACCAAGACAAAATGGTGTGTATTTCAAGATCTTATAAGACTGAATCAGTCACTTCATTTGATACGATGGGTAAGATGCAAAATATTAATTAATTGCGAATTGGTTCTTTGAACGAAAGCTTAGAGCCTTTTCATATTGGGAATACTCTCAATTCACTGTTGTTGAAATAAACACGTTACGATAATAAATTGGTTCTGTTTAGCCAATGTACTATTATTGACCAGCCAAATGTAAACTGTAAGTGGTAGTTTCTTGATTTCGAGTATGGGATCCACTAAGCAGATATCAAATTAGTATCAAACTATTATCAAACTATTATCGAATTATTATCAAATTATTATCAAATTATTATCAAGTTGTACCGGACGGGGTCGAGCACAGGTATTTCGAGCCATAGATATAAGTAGAAAGCTAATCATAGAATCATAAATTGACTATTGGTCTTATATCCTTGAGACGGTTGTACCTACACAGCAAGTGTCATAAAGTGTAATTCGATGAAAATTTATAGGTCCTTGTTGGAACTTTATATAATCTATTTGAAAGATTTGTTTTTTAGTGAAGACTAAGACTATTGGTAACATTTCAACCAAGACAAGCAGCCTATTGGACTATACTTGGAGGGTAGAAGAAACAAGTTACAGTCTGCATTCCAGTTTTGTTATTAATGCTTCATAAATAATTGTTAATTGATAAAATATTCTTAGGAAAAAATGGTTGCAACTCTATAAATTCTCAATTGCGAAAAAACCACATAAATTCAATTTTGTTTGTACTCCTTTCTTGCTTCACTTTACAACAAATACACCAAATACAACCAAAATGTCTTTAGAAACTACTTCAAGCACCTCC
>NW_026057496.1:0-7072 GCF_019202705.1 Hemisphaericaspora subhashii | reverse complement strand
TCCCCCATCCTGCCAGCCTCCCATCCTGGTAGCACCTAGAACCTCCAAAACAACCAAACAGACAAGCACCCCGAGACCATCCCCCATCCTGCCAGACTCCCATCCTGGTAGCACCTAGAACCTCCAAAACAACCAGACAGACAAGCATCCCGAGACCATCCCCCATCCTGGTAGCACCTAGAACCTCCAAAACAACCAGACAGACAAGCATCCCAAAACCCTCCCCCATCCTGCCAGCGTCCCATCCTGGTAGCACCTAGAACCTCCAAAACACCCAAACAGACAAGCATCCCAAGACCCTCCCCCATCCTGCCAGCCTCCCATCCTGGTAGCACCTAGAACCACCAAAATAACCAGACAGACATGCATCCCAAGACCATCCCCCATCCTGTCAGCCTCCCACCTTGAAGCACCTGGAACCAAAACAACCAGACGGACAAGCATCCCGAGACCAACCCCTATCCTGCCAGCCTCCCACCTGGTAGCACCTAGAACCTCCAAAACAACCAGACAGACAAGCATCCCAAGACCCTCCCCCATCCTGCCAGCGTCCCATCCTGCTAGCACCTAGACCGCTCTAACTACTGGATGTTTTTGGCTGTTTGGATATTTACCAATCTATATGTAACCCTGTAGTACATAAGGTCATTAGTCCAGAATCCCAACGAGACCTTCAGTAAGCTACCTATCAAACAAACTCGTTACTCTAATCGGGTATACGAAGTCTTTCTTATCTCCCTATAGCTTCTGGGATACATCTGCTACATATGAGCTTAAATATAGTGTAGAAAGTATGCAAAAAAATTATGACTTAAAAATATGTAAAAAATCTACCCGAAAAAAAGTTAGTACTATAAATCTGTAAAAATCTTTCAAAAATAACTTCAATTATTAAATAACCTGTAGCTCCTATGCAATGTTGCACTGTCATGAAATGCTAATATAGTCCTACAACTAGCCCTAATAACTACAACAAGGTTATGATATCTCCCCAAAGCAAAGTAGCTAAGCATAGACCAGAACTGGTACAATCTGCCAGTTAACAGAATCTACCAAAACTAGACCTTTCAAGATGGTTCATATATAGAATCTCTGCAACATAAGAGGGGAATATACAACAGTGCTAGCATATTACAATGTACGGTGTGTCAGTTCCTGCTTACAAGCCAAGAAGAGGAACGACCTAAACGATCTCTTTGATATAATGACCCAATCAAGTACACACTACATAGGATCAGGAGATGCTAAGTCATCAGACCCGTTAGGGCTGCTACCACTAAGACGAATCATCCACCATAAGCGCTCACAAATCAGGTGCCCGTAGCGTCCCAGATTCTTAGCTACCTACAGTCACTAATAACCCTGAAACCATAGTCAGGCAGCTCGGTTTATAAGGGCATCCTAATCTTTTTGACTCTTAGGCAGAATCAGCCTTGTGAAAAGCTATGGAATACTATGTAGATAGCTTGACTTCTTCTTTCACCCTGAAAACAATCCCTGAAATAGCAGACTGATCAATGGTCCTTCTCAACCTAACAAGTCTGCAACCCCTGTATCTGCAATTGGTACACTCACCAAGCTTCTAGACACATGTCAGATTCATCCTACCAGGCAGCAATCAAGAATCCACAATGCTTAAACCAATCTACCCATGAAGAGCCAAACCATTGGGAGAAAAGCACGATAGAACTACCACTCGACCATATACATTCCGGACTCTATCTCCTAAACCGGTATGGCGCAGGTAAACTGACTTGGCCTGAATCATACCCTTTATAATACTAACTAATACTGTCTCCCTATGTTCCTATGCAAGCTAAGTTTGTTGGCTTTCAATATTCCAATCGAATCTCTAAATCTGTTCAGAGTGACATAGATATTATTTTTTCCAAGTTAAGAAAATATTTTTGTGTCCTTCCTAATTCAGATTTGGGCCAGGAAATAAACCCCATACTTTAATTTTTCCGAAAAAAATAATTATGCGCTTAAAGGGTATTGGCTATCTTTTTATCACAGGTATAGTAAGTCGATGACACCCAAGACTTTTATACATAATTGACCTACTGAGAAAGGTTTTGATTTGGAGCTTATTTGCATTTCTCTTCAATACCCTCTGTGTAAATTGCAGGGATTTACTTAACAGCCAAAATCGACATTACAAGCTTACTTGTAATTATATTGATAATCTAAGAACATTTGATGAGCTCAACACAATCACAGGTTGATGATGTAATTGTTTGTGGTATTTAAGTTCAAGGGCTATAATGAAGTTCCCTTCTTGTTAATTCGGCTTCGAGCTTTAGGAGGGGGACCTAGTCTCATCATAGTTTTCACTTTCAATTTTTTAGTGGGTTGTGTGTGGTTATGTGTGTTCATTTTATGATTTAGGTTTAGCGCTTAATTAGTCAATGGCTACTATTATCTATTTGGGTTGGCTTTATCCTGTGTTTGAATTCGAAGGCTGAGTCCGGGAAGCAACCATACATTCAAGTTGGAGTCCCAGCATAACAGTCCGGGAGAGAATCTGGTTCAATTCCTCCGAGGATACTCGTAGAATTAGTGCTTGGAGGTGTAAATTGCACTTAGGGGTACAATAGCAATGGGTGGCGACTCGACTAGTATCGGCGGTGTTGACATTCGTCATCTCTTCACCCTTGTATTTTTGCCTTCTGGAAATAAAACTATATAAAGAGTAGTCTTGGATTGCACCGGGTAATCATTAAATTGAGTTGATTGTACAGTCAATGGCTGGTGATTTTGACGTGTATGCTTTTCAAATTCAGAGACACTTAGAACGACCCTACGCTGATTGTTTTCGACGTCCCGTAAATAGACCTTTTCACCTGCTTAAACTCTAAGATTGCTTAAAGGCTGTTGTGTCAAAAGTTGGATCTAAGGATCATTGGAAACATTAAATTCGAACAAGTCTTGGATCGAACGAATGTAATCTATAGACAATAGCTGGATACAATATACAGTATTAATGCTTCAACTTATGACAATTCTTTCAGACATGGGAAGACTGCATGGTTTTAGTCAATAAATAAGAACTACGTAGAAACGAAATGTCAATTGTAAATATTACAAAGTTAAAACTCAATTATACTACTAACTATTCTAAGATTTTCATGTTATATTGTTCAGGTACGATTGTTTTCACTTTTCCAGTATTGATAAAACATTCAATATTATCAACAACCCATTCTTCCATATATTTGAGAGCTTCTATTGCATGGGTGCCCATATGAGGTAAAGTAATAACGTTGGGAAGATTATACAAATCAGGAGAAACGATCGGTTCTTTCTCAAACACATCTGATCCAAATGATGAAATTTTACCTGATTTTAAATATTTGGGTAAATGTTGTTCATCAATAATTGCGCCTCTTGCAATATTGATTATGATTACACCATCTTTCATCTTTTCAATAGTTTTTGGATTAATCATATGAGTTGTAGATTCATTCAATGGCATACTTACGATTATTATATCTGAACTTTGGAGTAATTCATCAAATGATACATATTCAGCACTAGCACCTTCTAATTCTGGATCTAATCTATTTCTATTATAATAAATAATTCTATTGAATTTAAATGGGATTAATCTATCCCTAATTGCACGGCCAATTCTACCCATACCTAAAATTCCAACTACTTTCCCCTTTGGAGTATGGCCCATTCTTACACCTCCAGCTTCGACTCCACCATTTTTTGGCCAATTCCCCAGACGTAACAACTCACGCCCTTGTTGGAAATTCCTCATACAACCCAACATCAAATATATGGCTGTATCAGCAGTAGGATCTTCCACTGGAAAGGTGACATTAGAAACTTGAATTCCTTTTTTAGTAAATTCATCAACTACTATATGATCATATCCAGCTCCATTATGACTTAATGTTTTAACAGTAGGAGACATTGCTTCAGCAATTTCTTTGTCCAATTTACCAGTCATGGGATAGGAGTAGAAAGTACGAGAAACACAAGTTACATCCAGGTATTTAGTTTTAAGATCATGAATGAATTCTTCGCGGGATTGGGAAGTGCAGTCAATTATTTCAGCAATGGATTCAAGTTGATTCCACCTTTCATGAGCATATTCGATTTGTCCAACTCTTAATACTTTTGGTTTGGTTGACATTGGAAGTGGCTATGTTGATAGAGAAAAGCAAACAGAGAAGGGATATCCAAATGTGTCTCCCTTTAAAATGATTGAATTTGTACAAACTTCCAAGGCTTGGGATGTTGTTGAGTATTGGTATAATAAGAAGAAGAAGGAGAAGAAGGAGAAGGAGAAGAAGAAGAAGAAATGAAATGAAAAATTGCCAGTTTATTGTTCGCGGGGATCAGAAAATTACTAAGGTTCAATTAGTGGGGTCGGGAAAAAAAAATGAAACAATACCCATATAGTATGGTCCTGTGTCTATACATATATAATGATAGTAATTCTATCAGATTGTAAAATCAGTTCCCTTGGAAATTAAATTCATTACTTTACTTGTAATTCCTAACAAATATTTCTGCAAAATTCTCCAAACTAAAAAAAAAAAGAAAGAGCGAGGGACCCACCCCCTTAAAAAAAATTGTCTTAAGGTGCTAAACATTTTCTGACTCTGTCAGTAACAACTTATTCTACATATATGTAATACACTAAAATAATATATAAAATATTGCAAATATATGTTATCTATTTGACGGAGCTAAGCTGTTGCACTTTCACAGAATATCGAGTTGTCTATGTGTGGTGGAACAAATTTTGAATTCCTGATTTCCTTTTGGTAAGCTTCAAGATTGTATTGTTTTTGTTGATAGCCCTTAGTACTCTCTAACTATGTAGAACTTACAGCAGACTTGATCGAAAGTGACAAGAAGTTCATTTGTCAAAATACGGGAATTTTACTCATATCTGAAGTATATATTTAAAGATCTACACACAACCAAATTTAGAAACAAGGGAAACAATTCCCCTGACAAATATAACAAATTTAAATAAAAAGAAATCCAATCAAGCCCACAAAAATGCCAGCCATATTAGCTCTGCAAATACTCGAAGACGCACCACCTTCGAGCACTATCGAAGGTTGCGATTCAAATGCTGCTGCCCATGTCGTCTCTTCAGAGTTTATTTCCTCAGTTCTCTCCATTTCTACACATTCATTACCTTGACAGCTAGTTTCTGCCACAACAACGGTCTTGGTAACAGCTTGGGTCAATTTCGTATAATCTACGGCACTAGGAATATCAACAATTTCTGAGCTGCAACCAATAACTGGACCTTCAATAATTACACCTATAGTTTTTACCACTATTTCATCTCCTGAATTGGGTGTGATGGTGATATAATAATGAACGACAGGTTTGGGTTTGGGTCCAGATGTGAGCAGAACATCTTCAAAAGCAGGCATATTAGTGTACCAAGTCTTATTTACATCAGAAATAACAATAACAATAGCTGTCTTTGGGATGCCATCTTCATCGACATAGGTGGTGGTGTACACATTTTCCTCCAACTTCAGTGTTGAAGTGAACCAGCTCTCATTTTCATCAGTCGTAACAACAACGAAGCCCATCTTAGTGGAACCATCTTCGTCAATATACGCAGTTGTATAAGACCTTGTTTCGAAGTTCAGAGTCGTTGTGTACCAGCTCTCATCTTCATCTGTTGTAACAATCACCAAGCCTGTCTTTGTATCACCATCTTCATCGCCATAGGTAGTGGTGTACACATTTCCATCCAAGTTCAGTGTCGTAGTTCGCCATCTCTCGTTCTCATCAGTAGTCACGACAACAACGCCCATCTTAGTGGAACCATCAGCATCAGTATATGTAGTGGTATAAGATGTCGATTTGAACTCCAGGGTAGTACTGTACCAACTCTCATCTTCATCTATAGTAACAATCACCAATCCGGTCTTTGTACCACCATCTTCATCGACATAGGTAGTGGTGTACACATTTCCATCCAAGTTCAGTGTCGTAGTTAACCATCTCTGGTTCTCATCAGTAGTCGCGACAACAACACCCATCTTAGTGGAACCATCAACATCAGTATATGTAGTGGTATAAGATGTCGATTTGAACTCCAGGGTAGTACTGTACCAACTCTCATCTTCATCTGTTGTAACAATCACCAAGCCTGTCTTTGTACCACCATCTTCATCGACATAGGTAGTGGTGTACACATTTCCATCCAAGTTCAGTGTACTAGTTAACCATCTCTGGTTCTCATCAGTAGTCACGACAACAACGCCCATCTTAGTGGAACCATCTTCATCAGTATATGTAGTGGTATAAGATGTCGATTTGAACTCCAGGGTAGTACTGTACCAACTCTCATCTTCATCTGTTGTAACAATCACCAAGCCTGTCTTTGTACCACCATCTTCATCGCCATAGGTAGTGGTGTACACATTTCCATCCAAGTTCAGTGTCGTAGTTAACCATCTCTGGTTCTCATCAGTAGTCGCGACAACAACACCCATCTTAGTGGAACCATCAACATCAGTATATGTAGTGGTATAAGATGTCGATTTGAACTCCAGGGTAGTACTGTACCAACTCTCATCTTCATCTGTTGTAACAATCACCAAGCCTGTCTTTGTACCACCATCTTCATCGACATAGGTAGTGGTGTACACATTTCCATCCAAGTTCAGTGTACTAGTTAACCATCTCTGGTTCTCATCAGTAGTCACGACAACAACGCCCATCTTAGTGGAACCATCTTCATCAGTATATGTAGTGGTATAAGATCTTGCTTCGAAGTTCAGAGTCGTTGTGTACCAGCTCTCATCTTCATCTATAGTAACAATCACCAATCCGGTCTTTGTACCACCATCTTCATCGACATAGGTAGTGGTGTACACATTTCCATCCAAGTTCAGTGTACTAGTTAACCATCTCTGGTTCTCATCAGTAGTCACGACAACAACGCCCATCTTAGTGGAACCATCTTCATCAGTATATGTAGTGGTATAAGATCTTGCTTCGAAGTTCAGAGTCGTTGTGTACCAGCTCTCATCTTCATCTATAGTAACAATCACCAATCCGGTCTTTGTACCACCATCTT
>NW_026057493.1:0-7222 GCF_019202705.1 Hemisphaericaspora subhashii | reverse complement strand
AATTGAAAGCTGATATTTACAGGTATGTTATTGATTATAGTAATTCGAATTATGATTTTTGCTTCTATATACATTATTGTAGTGAATATGACTTTAATGAAAACCTGCATATCCAACTCTATGACAATTATATCCACCTCGCAATCTTCTATAATGTCCAAACATACATATTTACATTATTAGCGAAGCTGGACCCAGGCATTCTCGTTTTATATTTTCCATAGATTATACATACAAGTCTACTTTAATTCTATTCTATAATTGCTTCCCACTTCAATAACACATCTCCCAAGACCAATTTCAAATCTTTCAATCAAGAGAATATAAGTGCCAACTCTTTCAATTTCAGCTTCTATAAATACTCCGTACAATGAATCATCAAATTTTTCATTAATTTGTATTGGCATTGATGTATTTGCATCAAATATTGATGCTCTAATTGCTGGTCTATAATTTGTTAGAATTTCGTAATCTTTGTCGCTATTGTTGAAATGATTGATATGAAACAGTAGTCGGGTTCTATAGGTTGTGAGTTCAAAGTAGAGTTTATAACGATTTGTATTTTCCCAATTGAATTCCTTCTTTCTGATAAATAATCCGATATTTTGAGGTATTTTCTCGATTGTAAGTTGTGATGAAGAATTCAAAAGTAATACAAATTTACCCTTTGATCTATCATACCCCGATACAACTAACTTATAACAACCAGGCATTAAATTATAATTATTCAATTGAAATCTGGAATTGTAATTTTCATTATTGAGTAATTTCGATTTATCAAAACTATGAATCTTCTTTCCTATTCTTGACTTTTCACTATGAAATAAATGAAAATTAACTTGCATCTCTTGTTCACCATATAAAACTGCAATTAATTTACTAGGTTCTTTTACTATCAAATCATATTGTGGGTTATTGATATACGTTGACATTGACCAATTTCCTCCGTTAGATCCCTCGGCCCATTCACCTTCAATTGCTGGTAATGTGTAGTTGTATAAATATTTCAGTTTCGAAAAGGTGAAATCCGATGAAATGTTATTAAACATTGTCAATGTGAAATTACAATTCTTATTGGAAGATACAACAGCAGTATAACTACCACGCGGCTGCGTTTTCACTTTAATTAGATGTAATCTGTTGTTTGTTTCTTCGGATAAATTTATATTTCTAAATTGGGTTGGTGTCAATACTTTTGATGACGTCTCAAATATGCCGACATTTATCCATCCTTGAGGCTGTTGCTCTGAAGATTCTAAATGTCTTTCAAGAAGTAACCAGACTTCTTGTTCTTTTATAGTGTTATTCTTTAAGGTGAATTGTGGATGAGTAAATATACAATCGTCTTTCACACGATAAATAAAACTTTGTCTATATGAATATTTGAACAAATTGGATGGTTTCCAATTAACATAAAGATATCTAAAGCAAGTCAAATCATTAATGGAAATAAATCGATCTATTAAGGAATTGCTAATCCAAGGATTCTTTAATGTTAAATTATTACCAGCCATATTATATCTATCAATAACATAATCATGTTCAGAAATTAGCTTTAAATGCGTACTTAATTTCTTACTAATCTTCCCCGTTCCTATCCCTAATATAATCTCTCCGTCCTGTTTATACTTCCAAAGCCATCTGAATTCATTCGGTAATTTCCCATTTTGTAATTTTATTATTTCCGGAATCCAGCCGGTTAACATATATGTATCATTCGCCATATTGGATCCGTTAAAAACATATCCATCACCCATTACTTTCAAATATGCCTTCTCAATCAATGCTGGCCAATATAATTGAGGATCAGTAAATGATTTAATAAATACATTTCGATCTTCATTGCTTCCAATAAGAAATGGTAATCGATTATCAATAGTCACGATTCTCGGTAGTCCATTAAAATGAAGTATCACTTTATATTTTGAATTGGATGTATGTGGACTTATCATGTTTATAAGCAGAAATTGAGAGGATGAATCAACAATTGCTAATATTGAAGAAACGAATGAACAATTTGACAACATATCTTGATATAATGAGGTCAAGTCCTCATATTGATTGCTCCAATCATCTATATCGACCGGTCTAAACTCTGCTTCATATGGAAGTTTCCCAATTGACTTATTTTGGTCTTGATACGGAGTGGGAAGATCTAGATCCATGAAATTTGTATGGTGCGATGTCCAGTCAGGGGAAAATTCAATTACTGGTGGGAAGATTTCAGCCTTTGAAAATCGAGAACACATCCAATCAAGCTTTTCTGTTATTGAAAGGGGTTTAGATAGATTGTTGTAATGATTCAATGCATATTGAGATAGCAATTTTAGACGTTCTGGTGGAATTTGTGTGGTAGTGTGGGTCGGAGTTTTGGTGGTACCAGGTGGTGGTCTTGGTGATACCTTGGAGGTTACCCCTTTTGAAAAACTATTTAAACATTTGATTCCGTCGAGACATTCTCTTTTTGCTTTTGTTTGATCATCTATTGCTTGATAGAAATGACTTAATTCTAAATGATATAGAAAATCGTCAATTGACATTTAATGGCTTTTGATTCTCGTATTATTGGAAAAAGAGAAAAGAATTTAAAATCAAAATTTTTTTTTTATCACAACGAATTGGGTTCCCAGTTCAACATCGTCAAGAATGTTAAGGAATAGAAAATTAACAAAGAAGGAAGAGAATGACGACAGTACCAAAGCAGATAACGTGATTCAGAGGAAGACGAAGAAGTTTAGTTCATACAAATTAATTGTATTTATATTTATAATCCGTCTTATAAATTCATTTACAATTCAAACATATTTTCAAGCAGATGAATATTATCAAGCACTAGAACCAGCTCATAATTTCATATATGGCTACGGATATATGACATGGGAATGGAAACAACAGCTCCGTTCTTCAATCCATCCATTAATCTACGCATTGGGCTATAAACTAGCAGGAGAGAATGGTTTCTTGATTCATTCAATACCAAAAATTATCAATGCAATAATTGCAACATCAATAGAATACAATCTATATAAGTTTGTTGAGGTTTATGATTCAGACTATGGATTGACGACATTGATACTATCTTTATTGAATCCTTTCAATTGGTATGTGATTACAAGATCATTCTCCAATAATTTAGAAACAATGCTCACTGTTATTGCTCTTAGATTTTGGCCCTGGGATTACAAACTCAAAACAAGTAGTCGTTGGTTTATCAGTTTGGGAGTTGGGTTGACTAGTTGTATTATTCGTCCTACGAATATTTTAATTTGGTTACCATTGGGTATATGGTTACTTTTGAAAGCTGATCGTATTACTTTCAAATGGGTATTGGTATCGATAAGTGAAGTTGTGTTAATATTATGTATCAACACATATCTAGACTATTACTTTTATCAAAAGTTGACATTCCCATTGTACAACTTCCTTGAATTCAACGTGTTTAAGAACTTGTCAATCTTTTACGGTTCTGCTCCATGGCATTTTTACATTGGTCAAGCTATACCATTAATGATGATGTTGTACCTACCGCTTATGGTATTTGGAATCAGACTCAATGTGTTGACAGTTACTAGCTTTATCTACGTGGTTGGATTTTCATTAATTGAGCATAAAGAATTTCGATTTATATATCCACTTCAACCAATCATGTTGTATTTTTCTGCCATTGGATACCGGAAATTAAAGCCAAGACGTTCAATAATAGCAATTGCAATAGTACTCAATATTTGTATAGGTTTATTTTTCACATTGGTTAATGAACGTGGAGTAATTGATGTGATCCAATACTTACAGAAACAACTACAACAATCCCCAACTGAAAAATCAATTGGATTCATTACACCTTGTCATTCAACACCATGGCAAAGTCAATTCCATGATGCAAAATTAGACGCATGGTTTTTAACCTGTGAACCACCTTTGCATTTGGATAAACCATCATCGGAAGAGATTAGTAGTTATCGAGATGAATCGGATCAATTTTATGATTCACCTTTAGAATTTTTGCAATTACATTTAGGTAATGATTTACCATATCCTGAGTATTTGATAATATTTCAACCACTTGAGCAATTAATAGATGAAAATTTAGGAGATGAGTATTATCAATGTCAAAGATTCTTTAACAGCTACTTCCATTGGGATAGTAGACGATCTGGAGATATTATAGTTTATTGTAGGGACCACCGGGCCCATGGTTAGTTTTTGTTTACAGTTGCAACTGTTTTGGATGAAATAAAAAATATTTTTTTTTAGCCACTTTTCATCAGGTGACGGGTGTTACCGTTTTAGGCCGACCCCCCTCCTTTTGCCAATATTCTAAGCGAATTTGAGGTAGCTGGCTTTTTTAAGAGAGAAACCAAAAATTTTCTTGTTGTAGCCGGTTGTTAGATGTCCGATAAGTCACTTGATACAGTGAAACATACCTGAAAAAGCTTTGCCATGAAATATAACGAATATAGAAAAGATTTTCCTTTCAAAAAGTGTTTGGTATTACTTGCGGTAAGGGGGTGAAAAGAATTCCCTCCATTGTGCATGAACTTGCTTCTGTAACATAAAAATTGGCAAGGTTCCAAATCCGAATTTGCTCAATTGAATTTAACAATTATAGAGTATCTACAAAATTTCAAGAAAATGCATCTAAAACAAAGAAGACAATAATAAGTGTATGTTTAACAATGAAAGTTATGGTAAGACGTAGAAAAAAAAAACATCTGATTTAAAAAATCACCAGTGCGAGTTTTTTTGCATTTTTTTTTTTTGGTAGGGTGGTGGTGGTGGTGAGTGAGTGGGAGGCACGGTTCATATCATTTCTCACCACCAGATGACGATGTGATTCAAATAATAATACTATTTTGATAATTTACGAGGACAATTGACCTATATCCTTTACATTTAGGAATAAGTTTAGTAGGGTATGTACATTTAATCCATATGTTCTTAGGGGGTTTTTTTTGGCCACCCGTGGGGAAAAATAGAAACAGCCAGTAGAAAAAGTCCAAACGTTTTTCTTAACGATTGCTGGTTATATGTGGGCTTTGGTGGTACATTAACTTTTAGATTATACTTTGTAGCCTAATGGATAAATCATGCAATTGATCTGCCGGTGCTACGTAATCCATTGGGTATTTGAGAGAAAACGTGTAATAAGGAGATGCGTCGCTGATGGATTAACTTTGTGTCATTAAATTTCATAATTCGATCGAATTGTTTTCTTAATGACATTTATCCGAATTTAGTGGAAAGAGAGAAGAAAAAAAATTAAACACAAAAAAATAAATTTCTTAAATTTCCAATCATCGCAATTTCGTACTCCGAATTTAATTATCCCACTTTTTTCATCCCTTGGAAATTTCACGTCTTCCAACAATTATTTTATAATTATTATTTATGAATTAAAACATAAATCTGTAACATCATTGTCTGACTACTCAATTGTTGTCTCCACTTAATCAATTCCTCGAAAATTCACTATATAAAGCCATGGGTTTCTCCCCTATTCCTTGATTTTTAGATTTTTCATAATTTCTTTTCCTTTTCCTTTCTTCTTCTCCTTCATCATCAGTGCTTTTATTATAAACACTATAGATTCAATTATACAATTAAACAATAATGTCCATTCCAAAAACTCAAAAAGCTGTTGTTTTTGAAACCAACGGTGGTCCATTAGAATACAGAGACATCCCAGTCCCAGTTCCAAAGGCTAACGAAATCTTAATTAACATCAAGTACTCCGGTGTTTGTCACACTGATTTACACGCCTGGAAGGGTGATTGGCCATTACCAACCAAGTTACCATTAGTTGGTGGTCACGAAGGTGCTGGTGTTGTCGTTGCCATGGGTGAAAACGTCAAGGGTTGGAAGATTGGTGATTACGCTGGTATTAAATGGTTAAATGGTTCTTGTATGTCTTGTGAATTCTGTCAACAAACTGATGAACCAAACTGTCCAGAAGCTGATTTATCTGGTTATACCCATGATGGTTCTTTCCAACAATATGCTACTGCCGATGCCGTTCAAGCTGCTAGAATCCCAGCTGGTACCGATTTAGCTCATGTTGCTCCAATCTTGTGTGCCGGTGTTACCGTCTACAAGGCCTTAAAGACTGCCGACCGTAAAGCCGGTGACTGGATCTGTATCTCCGGTGCTGGTGGTGGTTTAGGTTCTTTAGCCATCCAATACGCCAGAGCTATGGGTTTCAGAGTTGCTGCTATTGATGGTGGTGAAGAAAAGGGTGAATTCTGTAAATCTTTAGGTGCTGAAGCTTATATTGATTTCACCAAGGAAAAGGATCTTGTTGCTGCTGTCCAAAAGGCTACCGATGGTGGTCCACATGCTGCTATTAACGTTTCTGTTTCTGAAAAGGCTATTGCTCAATCTTGTGAATACACCCGTTCTACCGGTAGTGTTGTCTTGGTTGGTTTACCAGCTGGTGCCAAGGTTGTTACCCCAGTCTTTGACTCTGTTGTTAAGAGTTTAAGTATTAAGGGTTCTTATGTCGGTAACAGAGCTGACACCCAACGCGCTATTGACATGTACACTCGTGGTTTAATCAAGTGTCCAATCCAAATTGTCGGTTTGTCTGAATTACCAGAAGTCTATAAATTAATGGAAGAAGGTAAGATTTTGGGTAGATATGTCGTTGACTCCTCCAAGTAAACAATTTCGAATTCTTTTTCGTCTTTGTGAACAATTTGCAATTGTTTCTTTGAATGATTATATATGAGTTTAGATTTTAATGAATAGTAGTATTTCTTTTTCGAATATTCAAGAATGTAGTATAGCATCTTTTGTTTGTGTCGAATATCTTTCTGATTATCACTTTTAGTTCATAAGACTAGTTGTGTAATATCTGAACAAGAGCGCGAGTGTGATATGCGTTAGATGAACCAAACCTACTTGCATTGAAATCATATTGCAACATTTTTAGCCTACCAAACTGTTATCAGCCCAAACCAAAACAGGAAGCAACTTCTTATCTCAGCAACTGGCAACATTATATATCTATACCCATAAATATGTAACTATTCTAATGACTCTTGACTTTTTACTATTAAAATGACTATCATTGGAGCTTCCGTTCTGAATATTCTCTCCGAGAATACTACCTGGTCTAACAAACGCTTTCAATGGAGTGTTAATTTGGCCTACGTCTCGTTTACTATTGGGGTGGTAGCGCATCTTCGATAAAAGTTGCAAAAAGTATGGGTGCAAATTCTGGAAC
>NW_026057494.1:0-7325 GCF_019202705.1 Hemisphaericaspora subhashii | reverse complement strand
TCTGGTCTATGCTTAGCTACTTTGCTTTGGGGAGATATCATAACCTTGTTGTAGTGATTATGGGTAGTCGTAGGACTATATTAGCATTTCATGACAGTACAACATTGCATAGGAGCTACATGTTATTTAACAATTGAAGTTATTTTTGTAAGATTTTTACAGATTTATAGTACTAACTTTTTTTTCTGGTAAATTTTTTACATATTTTTAAGTCATAACCCTTGTGTTAAGTCATTGGTTCGAGCTTTGGAATAGGGCGAAAGTGGGCGAAAAGTAGACCTCAAGTTGAGGATTTTTTTTGTTAGTGGATGCCATAGTTAAGAGAAAATTTGAAAGTTCGAGTTTAGGAAAAGGATTTTTCCCGTTGAAGATTTATTTTCAGCCGTCGATAAGATGGAGTAGTAGATGCGGTTGATACGGAATTTATAGTGAGAAACCAACTTCTTCGGCAGGTTGCTTGATGAATAACTGCGGTTGATGCGGGTTTTTTTTATATAGATAGCCAAACCAAAACAATAAAAAATAATTCAGATTGTTTTAATTTAAGAACCCCGTTTGTATATTAAAAATATTTTATAGAATTTAATAAGACGCGTCCATATCTGTTTCGATATTGTATATTGTAAATCTCCGTCAAAGAGAGTTTTTATCCCAATACATACGTTTCTCTTACTTCTTGATTTCTCTACTTACTACTTAAATTTTCTCAATTCTCTGTCTATTACTTTAACTGCAATCAATTACTATTTGAAATGGAAGATTTAGAAACATATGAAGATATTGAAGAACATCGTTTATTTGCGTATTCGGACTCTGAAGATGAATTCAGTGAGCTGGAATTAGATAATCTTGAAGATGATTTGTTATTTCGTTGTAGACAAGAAGATGCTTCTGTTGAAAATGAAAGAGCTCCAGCCGTATTAAATGCCAACTTAAGGAGAAATGTTCAAATGTTGCCTACCCCAGATACTTCAAGAATAGAAGAAGTTAAGGAATGTCTTGAAGATAGTGATTCTTATTATTCTGATACAAATGATACAGATTTACCATTACCTGATGCAACTTCAACCCAATCTGAGACCATTGAACCAATACCAGTGCCAGCTAAAGTTCCTGGACCATTTGCTATTTTATTGGCAAAAAGAAGGGAANAAGAAGTTGTATATGATGCTCCTGGATTTGAATTAGATGAATTGAGTAGTGATGCTTTAACTGCTCCTGAAGTGAATTCTGATCAATTAACTGCTGGTGAACAGTTGAATGATGATCATGATTCTGAAGTAGATGAATTGAATCCCGATCCATTGTCTCCTGCTGGTGGTGGTGATAAATTGAATAATGATGCTTTTTCTTCTGGTGTTGATGATTCTGAATTAGATGAATTGAATATTGATCCATTGACTCCTGATCTGCTCTCTCCTTCTGGTGGTGGAACTGTTGAATTTGAAATAGATGAATTGAATCTTGATCCATTGTCTCCTACTGGTGGTGGTTTTGAATCTGATGAAGGTGAGCTGAATGCTGATGCATTATCTCCTGGTATTATTGGTAATGAAATTCTGGAATCTATTACCCCTGCCCAACAACCTATTTCTACCATTCCAATATCTGATGAACAAAATGAAAACCGCAAATTCCCTAGAATCACCGAATTAGGTGAAGATAAACATGTGTACATGATTGAAACCAAGCATAGACAAATAAAGAAATTCATATACGTTCATGGTTTGCTTATCAATGAGAAAAAGGAAATTGTCAGAACAGGCTCTTCCTTCTTTAACTCTAATGCCACACTTAAGAAATTGGTGGAAGGTCGTGGTGGTCGTATACTTGATTTGAAAGAGTTGTACAACCGCAAAACTAGATTATATTATTTCAAGCACCCTGTTTTATTAGATTATGTCGATAGTAAATTCTTCAAAACCAAGTTTGTTACAGTAGATGGAGTTGAATTTAGGAAATTGGTAACTTCCCCGAATAGGGCCACCACATATGGAACTGTCGAAGGCCTTGAAGTTAGTATGGGACACAACCAGTCATTTGTCATCCATGTGAAACGGAGCACACAAGGTAAACATAGGGATTTGTCTTTCAATCTTCCAGATACTAGGACAGAACATTCAATGTCTTACTTAGAAGACGAATTTAAGGAATATATTTTCACCAATGAAGATTTAGATTATTTAGTGATGGGTACAAGGCCTAGTCTAATTGATGAAGGAAAAAGGATCTATATTCTGATTTATACCAGTGTCATGAATGATAAAAGTTCCAGGAATTATTATGCTCCTTCATTTCATTTTAGAAAGGATCCAGATAAATTGTATCGAATTCACAAAGATCAAACGTTGGGCACTTATTCCAGATACTTTGGCCATTTTTATTGTATTCTTCATTGTTATCAAAGCTTTAGTTTTATTGGTAATACATGTTCTGAAAGGTGTAAGGAACTCGTTAATGAAATTGTTCAAGCAAGCAGTGATGAAGTTCGCATTTTGAAAATGATTAATCTTTTTTGTCATTTTGAATCTGGTGATGGCACTACCTTTTTGAGAACGTTATTATTTGCATTTTTCAGAAAGTTTCAAGGTGGTAGTTTCTGTAATAACCAGACAATCTTGCTGAAATTGGTAATTCTCCAGAATGTTTACAAGTATTGTGTATTCTTAACTTCAGATGAACATGTTATCGACAAATTTTCAACAGGCCGAGATTGGCTGAAGATCAACAAGGGATACTATTTGCTTTATATGCTCCACAAGGCACTATTGAAAGCTAAGGGTCAAGGAAACATCAATGTTGAAGCTAGTGATGAAGATGGAAAGTGCTATGTGAATGGTATTCCTGTGGATAAATCATACCTAACGGAAGTTTACTTCAAATCAATTCAAGCTTATAAGACCCACTTCCAGCAAGTTTGTAATATCACCAACAGTTATTATTTGATTAGTGAGATTTATGAAGAATTTATACAAACAGCAAAAACTGATTATAGCAGTGTCTGCTTGGGTGGTTCTTTTGATAATGGAAGACTTAATGATGATGGGCTTGAGCAGCACCAGAAGAAGGATTTGCTAAAGATAATAGATGAAATGACAAAGGCATTGGCTTGTGCTATGTATCTGGCTGGAGCCAACTCGTATAGAAGTACCGAGCTTCTTTGGTTAAACTTCCATGGGGATTCCTACGAGGAAAGAGATTTGGTTTTCCGTGATGGTTTGGTGTTAGTTCAACTGCATTATAACAAGAACCGTACACATATTCGACGAGTCCGTATGACAACACGGGAAATCTCGGAATGCATTATAACTCACGTTACAGTGATAAGAGGGTTATTAATTCGTCTTTTAGAACCTAATTTTCCTACCATTAAAGAGAAGATTTTTGACGCACAAAATATCCGAGACCCAGATGTAATGAAGGAAGTCTTCTATAAGAAGTTTTTGTTTGTTAATAGTGAAGGAAGCTTAATAAGTTTACAGCAGATGTATTCATTCCAAGCAAAGGTGCTTGGGATCAATATTGGTGATGTGTTGAAGATAAGAGTTTTGAGGCAAGCTGTTGCGTTTTTTATTCGATTCAAAATGGAACATAGACAGGAATACATAGTGGCTGTTGGTAAACGATTGAGTGAAGCACAGGCTGGTCACCATCCTGATACTGGGTTCGGGCATTATGGTGTTACATTGGATTGTAATGAAAGCATGCATTATTTAGATGATATTGAGTTGACACAAGGTTATTTCAATTCCTTCTTTGCTTTTATTAATATTGGGTATCTGAATCCTCAGGGTAAATTTGTTGAACTTAGTGGGCCAAGGAAATGTCCAACCGAGTTTAACCTGCTTAGATATTTGTTCACAGAAGACATCCAGGGAGCTGGTAAACAAATGTACGACAATTTCCAATATAGAGATCCCAATCAAGCACTTGCAGTTACTGATATAGCTTATGGTGAAGCTGTTGATAGATTTATCCAGGCTCCTACAGGGTATGGGAAAACCCTTCTTTATACTATCCCGCTTATTGCATTCAAACTTCGCCATCAACAGAATCCAAAAACCCATAAGCGTGTACTTTCGATAATAATGGTCCCATATACGTTTTTGGTCTTTGATTTAATTGATAGACTAAAGCTGCATCTTACTGTTCAATCCGTGAAAGAATTTGCCCAATTTTCTCCTCAAACAGATGTCATGGTTGGTGTTTACAACGAGTTTGTCAAAGATGAATTCAACCAATTTATTGCAAACTTTAACTTGAGGTTTGCTAAAACAAATGCTTTGGGTCTTGTGGTTTTCGATGAGATACATTGCCTTCTTCAGGAATATTCTTTTAGACAATTTATGAATTATGCAGATGGAACGTTACATTTGTTTTGGAAGAGGATTTATCTTTCAGCGACAGTTGGTAGAACTTTTAAAAATGATCTTACTAATAGACTCAAGGTTCCTGATCCAAAAACATTAAATTTCGTTTCCCAAGTACCCAATGATGGAATTTATCAACTTTGCTTACCAACTCAATCCAATAAGGTCATAGATGCTTTAATTATTTCTACGATTCGGAATTTTCTTCGATACAAACCAGAAGAGAATTCAATTGTGTTTTTATATTTTGGTAGTAAGACTAAACTAGCCAGGAAACATGAGATGCTTAAGCGAGAATTCAATGAGGACTTGTTTGTTGTTCTTACCGGCGATACTGAAAACAAGAGGCAAGAATTCCAAAAGCTAAGGACAGGGAAGAAGATACTCCTTGCGACATGCGTGGCCCTGGTAGGCATTGATGTGAATATGAACCTAGTTGTCTTTTATAATTATTTACCATCGCGTATGGAATACATCCAGACCACAGGCAGAACCAGAAACTTAGGAGTTTGCTTAGTAGTGAGAACACCTCGATTGGAAGAATCGAGAGATGAAATAGATGACTTGGAAAAACCCGATGAGCCTTTGGATCCAAATCGGTGCTTAACGGAACAGCTTGCTGAGCATTATCATTTGGAACATCCCGGTCACTACAATTGCTGCAGCCTCGATTTAAGGCATCCTGAGAAGAATCCAAAATTACAAGAACTTGTATCCATGATTGCTTTCCCGCCTCAATTACGTTCTTCGTCTATTGAACAATCGTTATCAAGGAAGAGACGAAGAGTTGATCCCATTGAAGAGAATGACAGATTTGAAGAGGTTGAAGATGATCACTCTGATGCAGAATTATCCACAATTGACCCTGAAATATATTCAATTGATCAAGAGCAATCTCCATCAGATAGTGAAATGTCTTCATCAGATAGTGAACCAACACCTATTGATTCATCTTTAGAAGAGTCACGCGAAGAACAACTAGAAATGAAAAGATTGCAAAGGGAAAGCTTAGAAGCATTATTTGAGGCAATAGATGATGTCATTGGAACCGATAACAAACTATTTGCTCCATTTACTTATGCTTACATCAAGGGTGTTTTAAAGAGTATATTAGGTCCCGATAAAGAAGGTTCTATTTGTGATCAGTGTCTTTTACCTGCAGGTCTCTGTCGTGATAATCAATCTTCATTTGAAGAGTGTCGTTATTTAAATAATATGACAAGAACTATTTCAGTTCTTTTAATGGTGGGTTTAATAAGTGAGAAGGAAATAATTGAGTTTAGAGGAAAAGGAGAAGGGCTTGAAATACTTAAAATTGTTCACGATAACAAAGAAAACCTATTGACAAAGGTGGAGGAATATAAAAGGAATTTATATAATAAGATGTTGAGAACGTATAAAATAAATGGAAAAACATATGTTTCAATTCTATACAAAAGAATCTTAGAGAAGTTGTTTTATCAAGTTAGACTTAATCCTGTATTTTTTACTGAGTTCATACGTGATGGTAAGACTATACCAATGGTTCGAGGTGTTGATTTGAAAGATTCATTTAAGATTGATATTAATAAAACGAAGTTCAGCGTTTTTGGTAAATACCAAGGTTTTGCTTCTTGGTTTCCCACAATATTCTTCAAGTTCGCTGGTTGTAACGGGTGCGGTAATTTCCATGATAATGGTAATAAAGCTGATACAATTGTTGATGATTGCCCGTTTGGAATATATTTTAAAATCATTTTCTTTATTATATATCACGACGACCACTTTGGTAAATATTTCGAAGGTCTATTTCGTACTCCTTGCTTTCAACATTGGTTGGAAATGATTGGAACGAGAGTGGGTGAGAAGAATGATCATTATCATAAATTATTATTGATTCGTATTATTCAAGATTGCAGACATGGACATTGGTTGTTAAATTGATTGCTTTATATATTATGTTTATAAATTTATATTTAATTATATGTTGTTTTGTTGTTCTAGTACTATTGTTATTCTTGTAATTACCATGGCAAGTGTTTACATTAGGAAGATGCTGGAAATGGCTTTCTTTGTAGTTAATGATTCACATAAACATAAAATGAAGAACCTGCATCAAGATGAAAGGGTGATCGTATACTTATATCATTCAAGTAAATACAAATTGATAAATTCCACTATACAGCTTCCTATAGAACTACTTAAATCTCAAATTCTTCATTTAGTTTAAGGTGAGGTAGGCTATAATCTCTTGGTTGATCTTGCTAATGCTCATTCAATTGTATTTATCTTTTCAATATTAATAGCCTACTCTTTGGAATGATCTTATTGATTCATTTATCATAATCTAGCTATAGTATATTTCTGTTCAAAATCTTTATTGATGCAACATTTATAGCACTAGTATATTAGCATGTCGTTTACCAATTGTACCTCCGTTATCACTCAATTGTGGTTATTATGATTACTTAAATTTCCTCATCATATCTTCTAATAAGTACTATTAATTGGTTTCTTGGATAATCTTCATATCATCTATATTAAATAATTGATGCCAACTACTGTAACGATCTAGTTGAATTGAGATATCGTTTTCATTAATTATATTCTAATTCATCTTCTTGTACTGATAGTTGTTGGGATTCAGATTTCATATCATTATATCTATCTGCTTTTGAAGTTGTAGTCCTGAACGGTATCACTTAAACAAAATGGATAGTATTTTTGAAATTAACTTGAACGTATCAAATTGTAAATTAGGGGGGTTACTATTTTCACTAACAACTTTTCTAATATTTTTTCCTAACATGGTTAAATTAATTTTTCTTAAAAGGGTTAAATTAATAATGTTTTATTTTTTAAATTAATTTATTTTAGTTTTATTTTTTATTTATTTTTTAGATTTATTTTTTAATTTTTTTTTTTTTTTTTTTTTTTTCCATATTTTGTCTTTTTTTTTTTTTTTTTTTTTTCTCC
>NW_026057456.1:0-7331 GCF_019202705.1 Hemisphaericaspora subhashii | reverse complement strand
TTTAATTGTATAGATTATATAGTCTTATATACGCTCACCTCTTATGAATAATCATCCTAGTATTCTTGAATAATTTAGAGTGATGAAACTTTATCACTTGTCGGGGTTTCCACTGTAACGGAGAAATTAGAAAATAGAATTAACTAGACAAGCCGTTTGATGTCAACCTACTTAATCATGTACCATTTACTCTACAAATCAAACAATCTTACTCTATTAACAGTATTACGTAGCTTAATGGTGTTGGATGCGATTAAAGTTTCCACTATTTCTACGATCAACTGAAAGGACATTACCCAGTTATTATCTGAGGATATTGATGGCGTAGTGTCTTGATAGAGGAGTATATATAGTAGCCAGTACTACTAACAATGCTTATAACTTTTAATTAAGAGTCGAACAAAATTCCAATCCTTTTGTGGAAAGTCTACATTTATTTATAGTCAAATAAGAAGTAAGCTCAGCCTCACTATTGAATGTCAATTAGAAATTGTCAGTTAAATTGGAGCTTCATCCTGGTATTCGGATATATGGGAAAACATATTATTATTACAATTTTATAAAATCTAATTTGTTTTGTTTTGGAAATCTTGACATTAAATATTTTAACTATTAAATTCCAATAGATACAATAATGAACGCATCTGGATATTGGGATCAATCAAGTTTAAATGATCAACAATCACAACAACAACAACAGCCTTCCAACTCAAGTTCGACACAACATGAATTACAGCACCAATCACAAATATCATATGAAGAAATTCAACAATCAATCATATCATCAAACACAACCAATCAACACCATCATCATTTCATCCAAAACATAGAGGAAACGAGTGAACATGACGACAACGATTCATATTCAAATACAGCAAATATGCGCATTCGTAACCACCGACACCACCATCATCACACTGGTAACAACAATTACCATGAAGATGGAGATAATATTAATGAAGCAGAGGAAGATGATGAAAGTGGTGTTGATGATGATGATGATGATGGTGATGACGATGAACAACAAATGATAGGCACAAACGAGGACGAAAAAACACAACCTTCATTAGAACAGATTCAACGAGTATATTATACCAAGGGACTACAAGAAATTGAAAATCTCCAATTGTTTGATTTATCCCCCTTGGCAAATTGGAAATTATCCTCATTTAAACTGGGGTTTGGACTTGCACAACTTCGTGATGATTCTCCTGATACGTATTGGCAGAGCGATGGATCAAATGGAAATACAAATAATAGTAACAATTCCAATAATGGCAATTCTAATAATGCCAACAATTCAGCAATTGTTAACAATCAATTGAATAATCCACATTGTATAACAATCCAATTTTCCAAGAGAGTATCATTAGAAAGAATCTCAATTTTTACCAATTATTCTTTAGATGAAAGTTATACACCTTCCAAAATCAGAATTATGGCAGGTACTTCGGAATCAAGTGATTTAATTGAAGTTTGTACTGTGAACTTCACTCAGCCAATAGGATGGTCCCATATTATCTTCAATGGAATCAGGAATGATGGTGTCTTGAAATGCTTTTTGATAAAATTGATAATATTGGCAAATCATCAGGAGGGAAAGGATTCACATATAAGAGCAATTAGATGTTTTGGTAAGAAATCTAGCATGTTGAATAAAATACACTCGAAGCAAGATGAACCATTAGAGGAAGATATCGAGCATAGGGAAATATTAAAAGATATAAGTATGGCCAGTGGATCAACTAGTATCACGGGATTGCTGATCAATAATAGAAATGTACTGGGAATTACTCAGGATGAAAATATCAATGAAGATGGAAGAACCTCGAAGATTTTAAATAATGTTTCCCATATTATTGGATTTAATACTGGGTTTGAAAGTTTAGAATTTAAAAGCATTTCGTCAATCCGATAGATACATATATAGATATATACTTATATTGCTATTTACATAGAGTTAATCTTTAAGGAAAAGTCTATAATTCCAGTACCTTGATGGATAGATGAAGTTGAATAGATATCAATTTCATTACATAAATAATTGGATAAATTTTGTAAAGTTAATCCCCCTGAACACTCCAATAAGAAAGCTTTTCCAGTTCCTTTATAATGATTTTTTAAACTTCGAGCCACTTTTCTTAATTCATCACCAGTGAAATTGTCCAACATAATAACATCAGCCCCCGAATCAATGGCTTCTCTAGCATCCTTTTCAGAACTAACCTCAACTTCAACCTTCACCGCAAAACCACATACGGAACGAGCTTTAGTCACAGCATTAGTAATACTACCAGTAGAAGTAATATGATTATCTTTTAACATGACCATCGAACTCAAGTCATATCTATGAGTATCTACCCCTCCAACCAACATAGCATATTTCTCAACATATCTTAAACCAGGAGTAGTCTTTCTTGTCCCGGCAATTAAACCAGTATATCCACTCTCATCGGCCAATTTCTTAGTTTTGTAAGACTGAGTAGCGATTCCACTTGCTCTAGCCAAAAGGTTTAATGCTGTACGTTCGGCCAATAAAATATTGCTTGCGGCACCTTTGACAGTTGCAACGACAATTTTACCACCACTTTCGGCAAGTTGATCTTCCGTAATGTAGTCTCCTTCATTATAATACCATTCAACTTCAAGATTGCATTGTTTGAACACTTCTGCAGCAAATGGTGTACCACAGATAAGTCCGGTTTGTTTGAGGTAGAGAGAACCGGTTTCTGGTTTATCACCAACTACGAACCCACCAAAATCGAAGGAGGGAACATCTTCAGATAAATAGTTTGTGATTTCTTGTTTCCACTTACCGCTGACCGGTAATAAGTTTGCGTAGATTGAGGACATTGTGTTGTGCTGATTGTTGTTTTGCTAAGAAGAGTGGATTGGTGGTGGAGCAACTAAGAGGTTGTAATTTTTCAGAAATGATTTTCATGGGACGAGTTTCCCGTTCTCGCCCGGAACCGACCACTCGTGGTGCGGATTTTTTTTTTCCGTCTTTGTTTGCTCTATTCCTCTACTCCCGGGGCAATACGATGGCTTTGCTTCAACGATGAATGAGGTAATAAATGCAATGATCTAGTAGTATTAGTACAATTGATCAGTTAATTGAAATCTTGGAGATTGCGATACAATATAAAACTGAATATAAAGAAAACAAGTTAATATTTGCCAAGATGCGTCAGTCCAATCTGGGTAGCAAGAAGACTACATCAACCAAGTATACGATCAAGAGATATGTTAAAGAAGGTAATGCTGTGTAGCGATTGTCATAAATATGGACACCATCACGACCATACTACAGAAATTTGAACGTTCCTGATCAGCTCGACCCCATAGAATGAATGATAATTGATACCTAATATGGTTGCCAAAAATTAAAGTAAGATGCATACCTTCTTACTGGCTTATAACACACAGTAAACTAAATATCATTACCTTCCCAATAATCAGGAGAAATTTTAAATTCATAAAGAATCTCAGCGTTTCTAACAAGTTGGTCGACCACCCTAACCTATATAATACTCCATGTGGAACACCTTTAGGTCCGCGATGGACAGTCACAAAGAAAGCTAACTAAGTGAAGCAAAATAACTGCAAAGTGATGGACTAGGAAGGTTTCCACTTATTGGAGCCGGGGATATTAAAGAGTTACGAGTTATGTATTAGATGCTATATATATTAGAAACCGGGGAATGTACGTATATCATAGTAGCGTTGAATATTCCTGTGATCAATGATTTTTATCATCAAGATTCTGCTAAATAAAACTCACAGCTACATGCAAAAGGGAGATTCAGTAAAAGCAATATCGTTCGGGGAAAGTACTATACAAAGGTCATCCGGGGAACCGAGAACTACACCATTACCAGGGAATAAATAAATATCCAAGTGTCAGCCAACGATATACAAGCTACACCTTCGTTTTGAGGATGAGCCGCACTGCCCCCAAATAGGCAGCAAGCCAACAGCTGAGTGCAAGCAATTCCAAAACAACAAGACACATATATTTCTGCTTCTTTCTTTGCAAAAAACGAGAAATCTGGCTGTTGTATTTCCTATTCTCTGGATAACGAAATCTCAAAACGACCAAAAACTTTAAACGTCAGGAGAAGATCCTAACACCAAGAAATTCGATATCCGACTCTCAGATGATAACCAACCGTTAGCAATGTATTTTCGAAGAGTAGGATGTTTCTGTTAGCAAATTTATTTCTACTATGGCAACTCAAGATGCCATCCAAAACTCATCGAGCTGTTCAATTTATCTCGTCCGTTTCGGATTGGCTAGTTGTCGTCAATCTTAAGAAGCTCGGTTAGTAAGCTTGATACGATTGAAGCCTTTTAATTGAAACAAGATAAGATTTTGTTTCGCTGGGAATTCTGGAGAGATCCTGAAACTATATTACAAAGTTCCAGGCATTACCTTGACTTGAAAATGTGATAAGAAAATGTTTAAACCATTGTTAGCTAAAGTTAGTCTAATGGTTTGTTGGAAGGGGTGATTTCGAACGTTCGGAAATTTCTATAAATAAAATATTGTATATTATTAACCCGAATAGCTGTCACAGGTTTGACTACATTCAGGCTAAATTGCGATGATAACTGGGACATTGCGACATTTAGAATAATGGAAGTGGAGTTACATGTAAGTGCAAATTCTTACATTTGTCTATATATATATTAAGTGAATAATATTCTGAGAATGGAACAATGAAGAAAAAACGCCATTGCTCTGCATATTCATGGTTCGTATTTCTCATATTTAAGGATTTCATTTCCTCAGAATTTTGTTTATTTGGGTTTTATAGAATGATCGAAGATTATCAATAAATTAGAATAAGAACGATTTAATAACTGGAAAATTTTCATAAGTCTTAAGTGAAGCCATAGGATTGGGGGGAAACACAAGTCGTGAATCAAGCACTCCGACTATATTGACATTTACACTCATTTTATCCATATCTGCACCATTGAAGTTTACCGCTGAATAAGAAAAAATTATGTAAAGTACTTTCCCTTTTCGGCCTGCATGTTTCGCACTTACGAGTTCTTCCTTTAAAGTTGTGGCAAGTTTATTCGCCATTCTTCACCAGCCAATATATATTTTTTAATAAAATTATTTTTTAGACTTCACAAGCCCATTGTCGTGGCTGCAAGAATTGTGACACAAACATAAATTCTCAGCCCTTCCGTTTTGATTGATTGTTTCAACACTTGAAATTCTTCTTTTACGGGGCGTTCTTTTCGTAAAATCCCCAACTGTGTTTCCAAGATATCAATTCTACAGCCATAAGCGCTGGAGTGTTTGAAAGATTCTCAGGTATTCTATCTCAGTCATGCGGGGAACAGTGTGTGATGAACATCTGGGAGTCTAATTGCGGCTTTCAAATCATCTTTCATACAAATGTAACGTTACAGCATTCCTAAAACACTTTTGATGTAAAACCAACGTTTGTGCGTTAGGCCAAGTAAAATGTCTAGAAGCAGTCCAGGCCCTTGACTCTCATACGTAAAGACTGTTTTATAAAGACTGACAGAGTTGCCCGCAATTTCTTTTCTCTCTGGTTATTTTTCGTTCGTTTTATTTTTAGTACAACGTACACGTAATGTGTTAAATACGCAAGTCTTTTACGTAGGAATATTTTCCGAATGTGGGAATGATGTGCTGGCGTTTACCCTTTGACTATAATATTCCTGGGTGGTTATTTAAACACGCTGGCTTCACCCTTGAATGAAAAAGCAAATTGACACACCTTTCTTTTCCCAGTTTCTTAACTATAACTATCATACCAACTTTACCAACTATACAAATTACTTTTATTATTATATTATTATCATCAAATACTGCTATCACTTTATATTACCTTTAGATAACAGTCCTTTCCCCAATTACATACTATTGTGTGTGGAATCTAGGAAATATATATATAGTTTAATATATCGATTTCTTCTTTTTTGCTACCATTACGTTCACGTGACTTACTGATCATCATATACAACATACATGCAATGGAATCATTTTGGAACACAAAGATACTAAGCAAAGTTCCTAGAAGACTTTGGATCCTCCTTGTGGTAAGCTGTCTAATAGTAACAATAGTATTGCAGCAAGAGACACTACTAACCAAATACAATGACTATTCAGGGAAGAGCCTTTCACTTTCGACTCTCCAGCCTACTTACTACGACAAATCAGAATATACCGATATTTCATCTAACTACACTACGATCGAATATTTACGGTCTCAGGAAAATTCTACGACGGAAAATCCATCCATTCTTTTTCTTTCAGCTATAGCTGGTAAGGATTCATATGGACCTGAGCGGAAAATCCATGACTTTATAGCAGTCTTAAATACAATTGCAGAAAACCAAGATAGCCTTCATATAAACATGGCTCTCCTATGCAATGACTTCCACGAACTTCAAAATGTAATCACATATATTGAATCTAAATCAGAAACTCTTTCCCAAGTATATGGGAAGATCACCATAATCCTGGCACCCTTCTTAGATAAGAATCAGGGATTTGCAAGAGACCAAAGAAAAGCACCCCAGTCTCAAAGATTAAGACGTCGAATGATTGCAAGAACAAGAAACTTCTTATTATTGAATTCTTTGAGACATGAGCAATATACATTATTTGTTGATTCGGATATAATTGAATTCGAACACCCGGAGACCTTTCTTTTGACTTTCATTAAAACCAACAAAGATATCATTGTACCTAGAATACCCGTAGCTGGGAACCCTGATTATGACCTCAACTCATGGCGAGGACAAAGAAGGAAGCCTACGGAAGAACAATTGAAACTTTTGGATGTGGAGAATAGGGAAGATTTTCATTATTATCCTGAAGAAGCTGATATTCCTGGGAAAGTCTGGCATTTTAAGGAATATATAGCAAATACAAATAACGAGTACGAGGAACATAAAGATGAATATGAATATTTAGTACCATTGGATTCTGTTGGTGGTGCGGTTTTATTTGCCAAATCAATTGTTTATAAGCAAGGAGCAATATTCCCAACTAGTTATATTGTGGGTACCACTTGGGATAGATCAGAAGGGTATGATGGGATTGAGACTGAAGGGTTATGTTATTTGGCCAAACCTTTAGGGTATAGTTGTTGGGGTATGCCAAATGTTGTAGTTCAGCATGTGTATGGTTAATAATACAAGAGTGCTCGATTATCATTAATGGCTGCAAAATAAAAAAGTACAATACGCAGGAAATTCAGGAAATTTCCAGAATGTGATGGTGTTGGTTCTTAGAACTATTTTACGTCATGTGATTTAATTGAGAATTTCAAGAATATATT
>NW_026057490.1:0-7632 GCF_019202705.1 Hemisphaericaspora subhashii | reverse complement strand
GATTGATGATCAATTAAAGTTGTAATATACATCTTTCTTCCAGATAATTGAAATGGACCAATTGTGTCAGAACTAACTCTGTCAAGACGACGAACTGGAGGACGTTGAGTAGTGAGATTATGTGGAATTTGCTGACTATTAACCACTAAACAAATTCGACACTCTTTGATTAATCTGGTTGACTCGGAATCTACTGGGATCTTCAACTTATATTTCCTCACATTAGCCTTCATCTTAGCAGGTGACAAATGATTGCAATTAAGATGATAATAATACCATGGTGAATTATGATAATGTTCAGGGATTAACTGATTCTTCAAAGCTTGTGGATATTTGAAATCTTTCTTCCTCTTTTTCACATTCTCATTGGAAGTCGTTGAATTGCCTTGTTGACCCGCAATAGATACGCCAGTGGTTGTATTACCTTCATTTATGGGGATGTTTGATTCTATGTTACTGATTCTTGGTGATGATATATTGAATACCCATGAAAAATCATCAAATAATTCTTCTTGTGATTTCTCTTTTGAAAAATTTCCGCGCAACGGTCCGACTAATAATCTACTTGATTTACATCTTGATCCAACATTGTATTTCTTGCCTGTGGCTACATTAATTAATGTTACTAAATTGCTGAATAATGTATTATAGCCTAATCTATAAAGGTCGTCTATAGAAACTAAATTATGATTCAACAGGGGAATGTATGAGGCCTTTAATTTAATGTCGGAACCGTTGACACGAATGTTGAGTATTCCACTTCCTTTCGAGTGTACCGCTTGATTATTTGGTAGTCTAAATTCATCAATATCATCTTTATCAAAATCATCCAATATATCCATATTACCAATAACTGTCGAAGTACAACCACTATCATAAACCAAGTGTGATTTCTTGAATTTAAGTTTCAGTTGCTTGAATTGTAGGATTTTCAGTACATAGATCAAATTGATTTTATTTTTTTTCAAATCAATACGTTTCACCTTATTCTTGGTGGTTTTGTCAACACAAGTGGTAAGTTCGTGTCGACTACCTGGCCCTTATTGGTCGATATCCATCAGATCCCCATTGGAATCTTCAGAATGATCTTTCTTATGCTTTTTAGGCGTTGGACCAGTCTTGTCATCTTGACCTTTCTTCTTTTTGTTAAAATAACCACCTTTACCACCTTTACCACCTTTACCTCCATGACCACCATTTCCATTATTACCACCATTACCATTGTTTCCACCGTTACCACCTTTCTTACCCTTGGTAGCATTGTTTCCACGGTTTCCTCTATTATTGTTCTTAGAAGAAGTAACTGAATTAATGTTTTTGGTGTTAATTTCAAGTTTGGGATCAAAATCCTTATGACGTCTAATGGTCGTTCTTAATTCGATCATGGTTGGCCAATGGAAGGTGTAGTTGACGTGGCGAAGATTTGTTTGTTGTTCACTTGTTTTCCAATGATCAACCCATTTCTTGTAGGTTTCGTACAAGATTTCACTGTAGATGTATGCCAAGTTTGCACTTTTCTTACGACATCTATCATAAGTCAAGACATACATAGGATCCATCATTATGATGAAATTGCCCATATCGGAAGAACCGTTGCATTCTTCTTTTGCTAAATTATATTCTGCACCAAATAAAGTGCTTTCATCCCCGAACAATAAAGTAGCATGAGCGGCTAATTTCGTGTTGAAATCATCGATGACATTGGTACTTTGAGTAACTTCTAAAAATTCTAATAAATCCTTCATTTTGTAACGTTCATTGTTGTTCTTCAATAAAAGATGAATATTGAATTTGTTTTCATTCGTGATGCGAACGAAAAACTGATTGTCCACCATTTGGAGATGAAGAGCGTTCAATTTAACATCTGTAGGATGTAAATAAAGACCAGGTACATTCTTGTAAGTTGATTCATACTTATCAGGGTTCATAAAGTAATCAGCAAGACCTGGGATTATACTCATGGCTTCCTCAACACCCTTTTTGAATTCACTGGCTTTGCTATCTGAAAATTCTGGGATAGCTTTAAATGCCTGACCAACTTGATCGTCAATAAACTTTGCAATCTTTCCTTGTTCAGTGATTCTACAGAAATCATCTCTATCAACCTTTGAAAGTTGAAGTGCTGCAAGTCTTGGTGGTTGATCTGCTTGATTTTGTTGATCTGGTGGTTGTTGGTTTGATGGATTTTGTTGTTGCTCTTCACCCATGTTTAATAATTAATTAACTAATTCTAATTCTCTAATTTGCCTTGTAGCTTGGTATAACGTTTGACTTCTAATCTGATTTAGTAACTATGTAAGTCACTACTTAATAAATAATAAATGTATATTAAAAAGCCTACCCTCCAACCCTTACATTCCCCTGTTAGGAGATTACTAAATAATCTATATACAGTGTCGACGAGGGATCGTCGACGAGAGAGAAAGAATTTTCTCTCTCTAGAGTTACCCGGAACCTATCCAGAATTCCGGTAACACAGAGACTGCATATACCACTAACGTGCTACATGCATTTCAGATCAGAACGTGATGGTCACATGACTATTTTTCCCTTTTAGACAAGAAAAAACCTAAATTTTTTTCCTTCGTGTTTGTTTACATTTACACTTTTTGTTTACACTTGGGATGTTACAACATTCTCCTGTTGCCCTCTACGTCCACTTATCCTTCATTTTTTAAAAAAATTCTCCTCTACGTCCACTTATCCATCTTTTCTTAATACTATATTATAACAATTGTTCTATTTTGAATTGCAACCGATTCGATCGTTCTTTACCTTTTGCAAACTTTCTAACTAAAGATTACTCCAGAATAACTAGAAAATGTATTTGGTGCTTAAACCCAGAGTTGCCTTCAGACCATACTTTAAGGTCTTCTCAAAAATGTCTGTTCTGCTATCAAGAATTAAATATTGAATGTTTTATTTCCATTTCTAGTGGTTCTGTCATGGTCAAGAAATGTCAAGATTTCCAGCGTCATCAACAAAATGAAGTGTTGCCTAATGAAAATGATGCTGTTCCTTTAGGGTTTATTCTGCGTTTTCATGAAATTACCCCTATAAGACTAGGTGTAATGGGTGCTGAATGCCCTTATTGTGGTGCTTTACACTGGAGAGATGAATTATCAACAGGTAGTTCAAAATATTCCAACTGCTGTAAACAGGGTCGAATTAAACTTCCTGATTTTGAAGAACCTCCTCCATTCCTTAAACAATTATTTGAGGGTCTTTCTCCCATCGAGAAGAATTTTAGACTGAAAATTCGTATGTATAATAGACTTTTCACCTTTACCTCCACTCGAACAAATCAAAATCCCAACCAAGGTTTTGCTCCTTTTATGTTACTTGATGCCTTTTATCAATTTCACGGTCCAATGGATCCTACGTTGGGAACAACTCCAGATTACGCCCAATTAATGGTTTATGATCCACAAGATGCAGCTGATGCACGTATTAGGACGGCTGATGATCTTCGCTACGGACTTGACAGAGAAATAATTACTCAATTATCTGAGATCATTCATCTGGAAAATCCTTTTGTTGGAATGTATAAAACTGCATATCAGGCAATGAAAGATAATCCTGAGCTGTCAGTTATCATTCCTGCAAACATGAGATTGGTCTATAGAAATGGTACCGATCCAAATACTTACAATTTGCCAGTGTCTGATGAGGTTTCAATGTTAATCGATATGAGCGCCACTTCTTATCAATCTGCTAATATTATTCTTACATTACAGAGTTCTCAAAAACAAATTATCAACTGTACACATCCTGCATTCTTGCCATTACGTTATGTTTTACTATTTCCTTCGGGTTATAGAGGTTGGCATCCAGGTTTAAAATTGACCGATGATGGTAGGTTGTCCCAATGCAGTTGGTATAGGTATCATTTATATCTTCGCCCAAATTCTACTGACCATCTTTTTAGATCTCAAAGGTTATTCCAGGAGTTTTTGGTTACTGCATGGGCTGAGATTGAACAAAACCAGCTTGCCTACATTCGGAATAACCAATCGAAATTTCGTATAGATCTTCTACACGGAGTTCAAGATGCTTTGGTGTCAGATGCTGATATGTCTGAAGTTGGTCATAAAATCATTCTTCCATCAAGTATAATTGGATCCCCTAGGTTTATGCACGAGAAATGTCAGGATGCCATGGCTATATGTAGATATCTTGGACATCCGTCTTTGTTCATTACTTTTACCGCCAATCCTCATTGGGAAGAGATCAAGAGAGAATTGTTGCCGGGTCAAGTTCCTTCAGATGGGCCAGATTTAGTTTGTCGGGTCTTTAATCAGAAATTTAAAATAATGCTTGACCTAATTACTTTAGATTTTTTTGGTAAATGTACAGGCTTTACATGGACAATGGAATACCAGAAACGAGGATTGCCTCATATTCATCTATTGGTTTACCTATCCAAAGAAGCAAAAGACAATTTGAATGATCCCTATGTTTTAGATCAAGTCATTAATGCCGAATTACCTGATGCGTCGGTTTTTGTTCAAGAGTTGTTTGACATTGTTGCATCTTCTCTTATTCATTCTCCATGTGGTGACCATAATACTAATGCGAGCTGTATGAGATTTTCTAATGGGACACGCCTGTGTTGACATCATTTTCCAAAAGAATATCAAGAAAGGACTATCATTAATGAACATGGTTACCCCGTATACAAAAGAACACGATCATCTCCTACTACAACTGTCATTGTTAATCGTCTTCCTATGACTGTTGGTGCAAATTGGGTAGTTCCGTATAGCCCTGCCTTGACTTTATTATTGAATGCTCATGTTAATGTTGAAATTTGCAACAACACTACCGCTATCAAGTACCTTCACAAATATATGCATAAGGGTACAATTAACAAGTCCCAGGGGCAATCTTTAACTAGAGTTGGCTTGGATTTATCTTCAGAAGCTTTTTCTCACGGTCAATTATATGTTGCACTTTCAAGGGTTACTAAAGCCTCTAATTTGCACGTGTTTTTAGGCGAGAACAAGAGAAAGACTCAGAATGAAGTTTATCCTGAAATATTCTCACCTTAGATATTTGTTACTGTTTGTTGTCATTTTTGTTAAAGACTCAGAATGAAGTTTATCCTGAAATATTCTCACCTTAGATATTTGTTACTGTTTGTTGTCATTTTTGTTAGTGTTTATTGTTATATTAGTTTTTTATTGTGTATTAATTCATTTGTTCTTATTAAATTTTTTCCTTCACTCAACCCTTTCACTCAACAGTGAGTGGTGGGCCGCGTTTTAGGCGGCCACTTTAGCTTGTAGGGTACAAAAATCTCGATTTTTCATTTTAGTGTATAATTTAATCGATACCGTTTAAAGAAAAAAAAAAAAAAATAAGTAACAAGCTTATCACCGTTTGCCATACCTTCCATTTTGATCGTTGATTAAAAATTGTTAGAATCTTAGTTAATTCATTAATTACAATAGATTTTGTTTTATTAGTTATATAGGAACCCTAATACTAATATAAGAACTGGAGTTCTAAGAACAAATAAGAAGAGCTCCCATATCATTCCAAATTATTATTTATATTTGTATAAGCAAAAGATCTGAGAAGAGCACCCCCTTGGTTGCTTTTATCAGAGATAATATATTTTTAAACCAAGGGGTTTTTTTTTTCAAAACACAGCATAATATTTATTAATTAAAATAAACTAAATATTATTTCTATACATAATTAAATAATAAAAACTGTTCTATGGAGGGAAACTACAAGACTAAAACCCCCTTTATTAAATTTTTTTTTTGGGGGTTAAAAATTTGAATTTACCAAGTACGTTTTGTAATATTGAACCCATCCTTTAAACTCATCATCTGAGGGCGGTTCCCTCAGTCTGATTCGTCGTCGGACTTTTCTAAAATGGTCATTTGCTTTTAGAAAGCCGTCGATGGAAATGATCTCTTTATTGGTTAATTGAATGTTACATATAAGCGTGCTTAATTTTAGTCCTTTTGTTTGTGGGCCAAATTTTTGCCATATCTGCTTGGTTACTGGACATAACACTAATTTGTGATTCACAAAATTGATTCCTTTAATCGACTGTCCGCATAGTTCCCAGAGTATATCTCCACGTTTGTAATGTGTCCAATGTCCAAGGTTCAATCGACGAATTGTATCTATGTCTGAAGGTTTACGAAATGCGTTGTGCCAACCCCCCGATATTCAGACAATATATATTCAGACAATAGCAGTTGTACAATTGTACTTACTTGGAGAACTATAAAAGGGGATGAATCTGCTCCTAAATGTTGAAATAGTTTACATAACTTTTCTTCTTTTATAATTTTTAATTACTTTTAAGTTTATTTTATTCCTACATATAACTTACCACGTGATCTCTAATTATCAAAAAAAATAAAGAATTAAAAATTACGTCATTGATTTAGTCAAACGCGACTTGGCTGCAAATTCTTTTTTGCTTAATCACACAGACATCTTAAACTCCCCCCCCCCCTGTTAACACATTTTATTTAAAAACTCATTTATATCTTTGAATTTTATATCATTTAATCCTTTAAATCAACTTCACTAGAAATACTTTTTGTTTCCACCACCAATTCCCAATGATCTTCTCCGTCAACAACTTCCCATTTAAGATCAACCCTGTTCGCAAAAGATTTAGATTAATCTTCATCCCCATAACAATATGGTTATTAACCATTACATATTTTATACTGAAAGGAGGATATATTCATCTTCTTCCTAATTCGCAGCAACCAGTACACGACATTCAACGACAAAATGCATTTACCACAAACCCTGAAGGTGTAGCTGTTACAGATTATACTACGGATCCTGTATATTTAAAGCTATCTACGGAATATAATGATTTACGAGAAATAGATGAAATAACTTCTGGGGTATATGAACAAATATTTAATCATCATTCAATAAGCTCAGTATTAGGCAACTTAGATTTTCATGAGCGTTGCCAGTTATTTTTCAAAAATTTATTAATTAATGATACAAATTGGTATTATGATATTCATAGAAACTGGAGAGTGAATTATGATACTGATAAATTTCGAGATTTTAAACAAGCTAGACTTGAAGAATTGAGAAACCAACAGGAAGAAGAGACCGAAGCAGTTGAAGAAAAACAGAAGGATGAGATAGAAGAGAAAATAAAGAAAGAATACAAGGGGATATGGAATAAGCAAGTGGAACGTACTTTCACAAATTGGGTTTCCGTATTCCGTATATTTAATAAATGTTACGTCACAGACAATAATAATACTCAAACTGCGCTGGTCAAGCGTCATATCAGTCATCAAAAGAAGGTATTAAACCTGGCAGGTAGTACTGGTAATTTCGCATCCACAGAAAGCGAGGATAGAACTAATGTTGGAGATGATGGAAGTTTATTTGAACATAGAGTATATCCTTGGTTATCATTTGATTACCCTGTATATGAGCATTGGACAGGAAGTAAATTCTATCAACCACCAAACATGAAAACCCTCAACAAACAAGAGAAAGCTAAAAGATCCCGTGAGTCATTCTTAAAAGAGTTTAAGGAAGCCACTAATGGAAGAGGAATAGTGTTAACAATCCCTGAATCTGACGTAGATACTACCGTTAATTTAATCCACTTATTACGAGCTT
>NW_026057491.1:0-7824 GCF_019202705.1 Hemisphaericaspora subhashii | reverse complement strand
CACCCAACAACCCCCCACCCAACAACCCTCCACCCAACAACCCTCCACCCAACAACCCCCCACCCAAACTCTTGTTGATATCCACCAATTACTTTTAAATATCCAACAAGAACTTAAGGATGTTCGTCAAAGACAGAGTGAACAGGATGCTAACGTTGCAAAGACATTAAAGGACTTCACTGCCCAATTGAAAGATGACTTTGATACAAATGTTCGACCAAGAATTACGAACTTAGAAGACGAAGCAGTTCATGTCGAAGAGGAAATGGCAGAAATGAAGAAAGAGGAACAAGAAGACCACACAAGAGGTCTTCATAATGAAGCAGGCCTTATTGATGCATCGAAATTTGTTAATACTGAACATGAAAACTATCAAGAGAATATGCAAGCTATTAATAAATTATTTGATGTCGTTTATAATAGATTATCATCTCTTGAACATGCAAAGGCAGCACAACCACTCAAACCTGAACAACAACCAACTCAAATCACAAATACTATTGTTCAATCAAGCAGAGTTTCATCCAGAGATAATTTAGAATTATTAATTGCAAGGTTCTTACCAACAATTAAGATGAATAAGGTTGAAAGGGATATGAATGTTCAATCAACTCCAAATGCAGCATATGTTATCGCAGAGGACGAGAAAATCAAAGGACGTCGTGATCCAGATATCATGACTAAATTAATTGATTTACAATCAAAATTTGAAACAATGAGAATTGATCAATATGAATGGGGTAAACTTGCTCGTCCATATTTTACTGGGGATTTGAAAACATCCTATAGAAACAAAGCACGTTTTCCAGAAGATCCAAGTAAAGGGATCCAATGGAGAGATGTGTCTTTTTTGGTCGCCAAATGTTGTAACTTGCCATTTAGAAATAGGCAATCAACAGAAGAATTGATTAACATCAATCCAAAACCAGGTCAACTAGTCACTGAATTCATCAATCAATTGGAAGAACAAGCTGATCAATTAGTATCTTATTCGAATAGTTTTATCTCAACTCGTAACATAATTTTGGGAAAGTTGCAACAATATTTTTCAGCTGAAATTGAATTATATGATTTAGAATATGCAAGACAAGATACATTTTTTGAAGATTTAGAAATTGCTTTCTTTGGAAAGAGATTCCCAGATCTGATTAAAACAAGTGAAGTAGATCCAAATCTTGAAATGTTCTACATTAATAAATATTCATCAAATCAATATGGCAATAAATATAAGTCTCAATTTAAACCATGCACGTGTGACAACCCCCAAAACAATTGGAGAAATAAGAATAAAACCAAGAAGTTTGAGAAGGATGAGAATAAGAAGGAGAATTTGTCGAAGATTAAATCAAACAACAATGAATACCCAAGGTATAAAGGTAAACGTAAAGGAAAGAGAATCTATGAAGTGGAAATTGCAGTTGATGATGAGGAAGATTTGACTTATCAAAATATGGAAGATTTAATTGAATGGAGTGATGAAGACGAAGAAGAACTTCAGGATGAAATCGACAATGAAGAGAAAGTGAAAGATCTCGCAATTGACTTAGTCGCGAGGCCTACGCACGCCCACCAATAAGATTAAAGAAGTACTGATTAAGTTGGATTCTGGTTCAGCAGCAAATTTTATGGATTATAAACTATTGAAATATTTTACAGGCTACAAACTATTGAAAGTGAAAGTACCAATGAGAGCCATTGCTGCATTTGATGAAACCCAAGCAATTGAACATGAAACTGAAATTACATTGCCAGAACCACTAAATACCAAAGTGAAAGTATATTTGGTGCATGATTTAGACCAAATACTTATCGGTGAGCAGACCTTGAGAGAATGGAGATATTCTATTGATGAAGAAGGAAGTAAAGTTTGCCTTTCAAATAATAAATGTATATTACTTATGCCAAATTATCCAAATAAAAAAATCCAAAAAAAAGAAGTTTATTCTATGCAAATTAAAACTACAAAAACCCAAACAACAAATTCAAATTCAACTTATAAAACACAACTTATAAACAAATACCCTGAATTATTTTCAACTGAGAATAGAAAACCAAAGGACAGAACATTTAAATACCACATTCTAACAGAAGATGAAATACCAGTTTTTCTGGTCCCATATTTTGCCACTCATGAAGAACAAAAGGTCATTGAAGAATTTATTACTGAGAAGAAGAAAGCAGGAATCCTTGTAGATGAAATCCCAGGCTCTTGGTTGAGTCCCATATTTACAGTGAAGCAGAAGACGAAATACAGAGTAGTAGTGGATTTGAGAAGAATCAATGCCAAAACCGTCAAACAACCCGTATATCTACCAACATTCAAAGACTTAATCAATGTATTGAAAAATCTGAAGTATTTTTCTGTATTTGATCTTAAGGCAGCCTATCATCAGATAGCTGTTGATGAAGAAACATCTAAGAAGTTTGGAATTATAACTCCATGTGGAAATTTTAATTTTACAACATTGCCATTTGGTGCAGTGAATTCACCATTTGTTTTCTCTAGTTTCTTAAACAGAATATTACCCAAGCAGAATGTTTTTGCATACATGGATGACATTCTCATCCATACAACCACAATGAAATTGCACAAGCAGGTTATTGAACAAGTATGTAGAATTTTGAATCAAAACGGTCTACAAATGAATATGGACAAAACTCAATTTATACAAAGACAAGTGAAATTTCTTGGATATCAAATTGCTCAGAATGCAATAGCCCCAACAGAAGATAAGATAAGAGCAATTCAGAATTGGAATATACCACGTACAACCACCGAAGTTTGTTCTATTGTCAATTTCACTAATTTTTTTAGAAATTTCATACCAAATATGTCGTCAATGACAGGTCCACTTAATGACTTATTAAAAGATATCAAAGGGAAAAGAAAACCAATCAATCATAATCCACAATCCATTGAAGCTTTCAACAAACTCAAGAAATGTTTAGTCCACCTACCAACACTTGCAACCTATAAACCAGATCAAATAACCTATGTTTTCTCAGATTGTTCTGATGAAGCCATGGGCGGTGTCATTTGCCAACTACACACACAGGGAAATAGAAACTACTACCTCCCAATCAGCTTTGCCTCTTTCAAATTAAACCTAACTCAGAAAAGGTACTCTGCCATGGAAAAGGAACTTTTATCTATCATTACTATTTTGAAGAAATTCAATTATATATGCAATGGAAAAATAATCGTATTCACAGACCATCAGTCACTCAGTATCCTTCAAAGCAAAACAAGCAACCCTCCAATGAGAATAGCAAGATTCCTTGATGTACTTGGTGCTTATTCACCTGAAATCAGATATCTTCCTGGTAAAAAGAACTATGTAGCAGACATCCTATCCAGATATCAAACCATGAACATTAAAGATTATGCTGATGAAGCTGAAACAACTAAACCAATATTTACAGTATCAATCCATGATCTAAATGACAACAATATTGAAGATATCAAAAATCATTTTGAAGAACAATCCAAAGAAGTGTCTGAAGAGGAAGAATTACCATACGAAGAGTTTAAATTGGTAAATGGTGAACTCAAAGTCATCATTAAGAATAGATTAATTGATGTTGTAAGTAGAGAGAAATACAAAGATCATGCAACAAAAATCCACAACCTTCACCATCCATCAATAAGAGTCACAGACTATTTATCGCAAATGAGTTTATGGCACCCTGATCACAAGTTAATCACCACTGATATCATCAATCATTGCCCATACTGCCAAACACATTCCACTTTTTCTACAGTGCAAAGAGAACTTTATATATTGGAACCTTTACATGCATTTGAAAGATGGGGACTAGACTTTGTAATCCTCAATGAACAACAAGGTAAACGATATGTATTAGTAGCAGTTGAATATATCACAGGATTGGTGTATGCTATGGCAACAACAAGTATGGAAGCTGTACATGTATATTGGCTCATTAAATGGATATATCAGATATTTGGCAAACCTACTGAAATAATCACCGATAATGGAACAAGTTTTGTGAATGAATCTATTAAGACGTTATGTGACCAATTAAATATCCAACACAAGCTTGCATCAAATTACCACCCAATGACTAATGGGCGAGTAGAAAAGGCAAATGGTCTTTTGAAGAAGATATTGAAAGGTTTGACCAATGGAACAATGACAGACTGGCCAGATTTCCTTGAACATGCAGTGAACATATATAATTCAACTCCATCAATCTTTAATCGAACACCATTGTATTTAGCAATTGGAAAGACGACACCAATGAATGAATTTGGAGAACGAATGTATCAGGAATTCCAAACTGAGAATAATGACCAACGAAATTCTGAAGAAGCAAATGCCACTGATATTGATAATCAAATGATTAGATTGTATGAACTTGAAATGATGAACAAAGATAGAGAGATCAACACTGACTTGAAGAAAAGAAGAATGACTATGATGAACTTGTTGAAGAAACCATTTGGTATCCCAGCTGGATATGCTAAAGGAGAATGGGTACTAAAGAAGAAGAGAAAGAAGAAGAAGACTGACCCAGATTATGATGGACCATATCAGATTGTGAAAGTAAACTCAAACGATGCTTATACTTTAAGAAACAAAAATGGAAGAGAAGAGAAGGGAACTTATAATGGTGATATGTTAAGACCAGCTTATATGTTTGAAGATAGTCCAATACAAGCTGCAAGTAATTGGAAGAGATCATTACAAGAGGTAGAGAAGAAGTTGCTTACGAAGATAGTTGATGAAATGAATCAATCCCCAGGGAGAGAAAGGGGATGATGTTGTTTGTAAAATAATTGAGAAGTCACGTGTAGTCACGTGGAGACTTTCTCTTAGAGAATTCGAAGATAAATTACCAAATTGTTTCAAGAGTAATTTATATCTTTTATATATATCTTTTCTTTTATGAAGTATTCAATATAATTTAAATAAATCATTATAACTGTTAAAAACTTTAACTATAATTATTTACGTATTCTTTTAATTGCCAAGACCAATAAGATCGTTCAATCGAAGAATATAAATCCCGTTAATTTCAATTACTGAACACAACACAAGTATTTAAACTTGTTCGTTAATAAAAGTTAACAAAACTAACAATCCGGAATTACCATCAGTCCCTAGCAGGAACTCGGATTGATTTAGATTTTTGGTCAGTTGGTACATGCTAACGTTACATTACCAACACAAATTTGCATTTATGAAGTATATCGTTGACTACCACATTGAAGGTGAATATAAGATTATTCCATGAAAATTTTCAAAGTAGGATTAGAATTCATGAGGCATTGTTGTCGAGATTGAATAGAAATTGCGTTGTGTCATTATTATTTTCAAGGGACATCGCCTGGCGCGTATAGGTGATGCATTGAAAAAATTTTATCAAATTAAATTATACGTTGACGAACGTTATCCATGCCGTATTTACGAAGAAGTATTGAGGTATCTACTAGGATGTATTGAAGGATCCTTTTTAATGAATTAAGAATTGAAATCAGTGCCTGTATTGAGTATACCAAGTATCATCACATTTATTGAAGTGGTCTAGAACCAGAAGCATAATGATGTTGTATTAAAACATGGTTGATTGATACAAAACTGATAGATTGCACAAAAAATAGAATGCCGTTGCAGAATATTGTGTAATTATGATGTGTTGGGATTTTATCATTAACAAGCCCAATTAAAATTATGAAATGCTGGCACCTTAACAATGAGAACAATAGACAAATTGAATTGGATGGGTTGGAATGAGTCAGAGGATGAGACATTGAGAAATTGGAAATGCCGAAGTTGGTCTTGTGGAATGAAAATGAGATGAGATGGTGATGGTTAAAGAAAATACTGAAATGTCCCTTTCCCAGAAAAGTTTCAGAATGGGAAAAGAACCACACATTAGTATTCAAACAACTCAATTATTAAGAGATTCAACTAATTGCTTGAGTGAATTGACTTTTGCTTTATCCGCAGAACTTATTAGGTAAGAAGAGAAACAAAAGTGGTGACGAACGGGATGCATTGAAAATGGCTACACCAGATACGTTACCAAAGAGTGATTCTGTTGTTGATGTCAGGACTTTACTTCATTATCTTCAAGAAATGATCTGGCACAAGTTCAAGTATTATGTTCCAGATAATATCATTAGAAACCCACTTATTAGTTCTTACCTAATAACTTCTGTGTATAAAGCAAAGGTTAATTCGCTCAAACAATTAGTTGAATCTGCTACGAATGGGAACAAGAACAACCCTACCGTTGGTATCAAGTACAAGGTTATTTTAGATCAAGCTCAAAAACTTGTCCCTGAAGTTACAAATGATCCTTTACAAAGAATTAGAGACAGATTAAGTGACAGTGAAGACTTGAATGTGACTATGGCTATTGTTAATGGGGACATCCATGAATTGTGAGTTATCTAACGTGACTAGCGTATTATGGGTAAGAATCTGGAGAGGATTATTCATGAAGGTTCCACTTACCATGACTGAAGTCCTTGAAGGTATTGACGACGAAGTTAGAGTTATTATTACCAGAACAGGAAAACCTGAGAAGAATGCTTCTGACTCAAATATTGAAAAGGCTTTCGATTTACAAGTCAAAGGTTACAACAAGAGACGTCACAGAAGAAGTAAGGGTAGTTATATCAAATTTTGGAATTTATTCAGTGAGAAATTGATGGAAGATTCTGTTATTTTGGATTTCAAAGATGAAGTTACTAAGAAGAAGAGAAGGTCAAACAATTCAAACTCGTCTATTACTACTACTACAACTGCTACTAGTTCTAACTCAAACAAGAGTCAAACCCCCCAAAGTCTGCAATGTTTGTGGCAAAGAACACTTTTGGTCACTGTGTCCAGAATTGAAGGAATTGAGGAAGGACAAGTTGTTGAACTATCACCATGGACCTTATCATGATAAGGACGATAGACCACTTCCACTTGAAAAGGGTGAAGCTGTATTGGTAAAGTACTTTGTTGATAAAGTATTGGCTTAACTAATTTATTTCAACATTTTTCACCCAAAATGAAAAAGCGGTTGTATTTAGCACAAAGTGATAGCGATCATACCCGAGTAGCGATCCTCATATCCTAGCTAGAGCTGTTAAGTATTACAAAAGAGAAATTCTTGTTTAAAAATATAAAATTTATTAAATATTAAATCAAGCATCTAAATATAAAGCATCCCTTGTCCATCCTCCCTTTTAAGTCCCAAACCATATTACCGCCCGGATCACCAACCACAACTATTTCCTTATCCCGAGTATGAATATAGTATTTCATCTGATTCCAAATTCTATGAAGGATTTATGGAATCAATCCTTACATAAACCAAAGATCAACTTCGGATATTTGGAAAGCAAGAAGGTGAACTATGGATACATTCAATACTTGGATAGCAGGAAGATGAAGTTCAAAAACCGACTTGCATCTCCTCGAAATCAGTATGATACAGACCCCCAGATTTTGGAGGATTTCCAGACAGTGAGTCTAAGTTTTCTCAATCTTCATCATCTACGAAAGGAGTGTTGCAGTCATGGGAAATATAGGAATTTGGGAAGGGATTCCATACATATGATAAACTTGGATTGCTATAAGGCAAATATTCTGTGTTTGAACCAATGGGATACTCTGTGGCGGGGCTCTGAGGATAAACTACTTGGTAGCCATCCCGTGTGTTAGCATTGTTAGCAGCTCTCAAAGGTTCCCAAAGTTCTTGATCTACCACATTCTTTTTTGAAATGGACCCCCATATTCCCTTGATTTTTCTGGAGCAATTTTTTGTTAATATTTTGCAATTTGTTTTGGTCTTGTGCCAGCTAAT
>NW_026057488.1:0-7885 GCF_019202705.1 Hemisphaericaspora subhashii | reverse complement strand
TTGTCCACTTTTCTTCGTTAATTTGTTTGGTGACTTTTTCCTATTGGGAGAGTGTTACCCGACTTTCTTATAGAAAAGCCATTGGATTACTTTTATCTCAACACTTAATTATTTTGAGAAATTCCTCGTTCTCTCACTGAAAATTTTTCATTTCTAATTTAACAAATACACGACCAATGTCTCAAACACATATACATGCGAACAAATGAACTTCAATTCTATTGGTTTAAACTTTTTAAACTACTACCCACTGTTTCTTAATTCGTTTCAGGAGATTGCGCTATACTGCTACTTGTTTATTTTGAAGATTCTAATAAATAAAGTGTTGTTGTTTTATAGTTTAATATCATAGAATGATTAATCGACAACAACTAAGGCAAGACAGCATTGGTTTGCAAATAGTCAATCTTCCTCATGAAATAATACAACTCATATTTGGTTTTATACCTGATGACTATTTAGAGACATATATTGGTATTCCATTCATTGGAGAATATGCTGTTGATATAATCTATCGTTTTATTTCAATCACCGCCTCCCATTGGAACTATCTTCATAAAGGAATCAATCTCATATTTAATACATCCGGTGTCTTTAGTGACCAAGATAATCCCGAAAGTAAAGGAATTTTTTATAAGTATTTGAGAGTAAACCAATTTATTCAATTGATTAGCAATCACCCTAGATTTACACCCGAGATTGTACAATTCAGACAGTTTGATCGATTTCTTTGGCTTCATCAACGATACCCTGACATATTAAAACGATTGCCACGAATAGACATATCATTTATAGGTGAAGAACCATCATCATCACCAGCACTCTCATTTGATACCCAGTACAACAATATATACCGAGTTTCATCTCTTCCAGAACAATTCGAGTATAATGACAAGTTGTTTTCCAGCATTTCATCCCTTCATACCATGTCTCTACCAAAGTGGGCTGGTCAAAATTGGTGTGAAAACATTCAAGAATTAGAATTGGAAACAGGCCCATATGATGAGCTTTCTCGATTATTTCCTAATTTGAGAAGGCTTCGGATGTCACTTAATTACCAAGGGAGTTTAAAGAATCTACCCTTAAGACTAGAATTTTTAATGGTAGAGATCTGTGATTCATCTGTTGAATTTGATATTTCCTATTTAGCGAACTTACGAGAAATTATAGCATGTGCAGACTCGAATAGTTTGAAGCACTTCAAATTTCCGCTTGGAGTCGAGAGAGTGTTATTGTTTGATCGGTACTATCCAGGAGACCCTAGGGATGTCTTGCTCAATATGGAACTATATCCAAATTTAAAAGAGTATTGGATTGTGCTACACGGTCAATATTTTGCAACAAGCATGTTTTCCTACAATACTACCTGCCCTCAAAGCTTACAAAATCTTCAGATAGTGGTAAGTGAGGACATTCTGGTTGATGATTTATCTACTATTGGGGAATTTTTAAAACTTCCAGAGAAATTAAGAGATTTTCATTTTGTTGCATTTGACGCTCAGACGTTGCTTGAGAAATTGGTACTTCCCCCATCGTTAAGAGTTTTATCAATTCTGGATCATGCCTTCCGGACAGGACAGGATTGCGAAATGAAAGATTGGTCTGGTGTGAAATTCCCAGATTCTTTAGTACAATTGAACGTTGAGGTGCGTATACCGGAAGGTCTTGTGCTTCCAAAATCATTACATTCTTTGAGTGTATTTTCGGAGTATTCGCCTACATCTTTGAATCTACTTGAATTACAAAATTTAGTTCAACTTAAATTAAAATACCCTTGTCGCGAAAGTCGTGAATTTATATATAAACTACCAACTAATCTAAAGACTTTGTATCTATCTGGGGCTGAGAATCTCAATAAAGTGATTATTGAAGCACCGAATTTGCATCGAGTGAACTTAGCCTGGACCGGGCTTAAATATTTAGACCCATCCCATTTTCGATTACCCGATTGTGTTGAACTGCTTGCCATAAGGGTATATGAAGGTATCACGAAAATTGAGTCAAATGTCTTACCTGCCATGTTGAGGGAATTATCTGTACCGAAATCGCACGTAACTTGTGACAGATTGGATCAATTTAAATTTGCAAACTATAAACATCTAGAGAATTTGGATTTATATGGAAATGAAATCTCTGAATTGAAATGCAACAACTTACCATCAACATTGAAATGGATTAATCTTGATAGAAATCCAATTTGTTCATTTTCGAATCCTACAATTTTCTCTGACCTAACAAATCTAAAACACATAAGTATGGCATCAACCAAGATTAATGAATACTTCCAATCGGATGGAATGATGTTATACTTCCCATCATCTTTGATTAGTTTGAATTTAGCTGATAACAACCTAGAAGCTGGTGTTGCAGCCAAGTTAATATTTCTGTCGTGTACTCAATTACAAGAGTTGAATCTAGTTGGAAATCCAAAAATGACAGATGTTCAAATTGTTATCGACGCTATTAATTCATCGTGCCCAAATATGGTTGAGTTAGTATTGGATGATCTGCTTCGAGAACATGTTAGGGAAGATGGTATTGATTTCTTATCGTTCTGTCTGGTTCGCCCTCGGAGTTGGAAATAGGGAGAATTATGAACAAAGTTTCTATACTGTTTACTAATACGATAAAAAAACATTGCTTTGTTTTATATACCGTTTGTTTCACTCAGTCTTAGAAGTGTAGATGTTGTTGAGCTAAATGAATTTTCTTCGATTAGATGAAGATTCTATTTTCTTAGGTCCTTTTAGGAAAAATGTTGTTAAGGAGAATTTCGTCGTGATTTCTCCTCACGACGAAATTCTGATCAAGAAATTCTTCTATATATTGGGAGATTCCCACTTTTTCGTTTTATACAAATTATATATAATTGTTCCTTAGAGATTTTAGAGTATTCTGTTTATATATTTAATTTAGTTTTTTCGATTTTGAAAAGAATCTTAATGTTCTGCTAATGCCATTACGCGGCACGGGAAAACGCTAACAAATTATATGGTACAGCGAACAAATGAACTTCAATTCTATCGTATAAACTATTTTTAACATCATTCATGAACTCGCTGTTCCTTAATTAGTTTCCGGAGAATGCAATATACTACTACCCCATTGAAGATTCTATTAACTAAAGTGTTGTTATATTACAGTTTAATATTATAGAATGATTAACAGGAGACAATTAAGGAAGGAAAGCATTGGTTTTCTGCTTGTCAATCTTCCTCACGAAATAATACAACTTATATTTAGCTTTATTCCTGATGATTTTTTAGAAACATATATTGACATTCCATTTATTGGAGAATATGCTGTTGATATAGTTTATCGCTTTATTTCAATCATCGCTTCCCATTGGGAATGTAATGTCTATTGGCCGGTTCGTCGAAAAGGAAGCAATCTCATTTCAAAACATGTCTTCAATGACCAAGATAATCCTGAAACTAGAGAAGGAGTTTTTTATAAGTATTTGAGAGTAAATCAATTTATTCAATTGATTAGCAATCACCCTAGATTTACACCCGAGATTGTACAATTCAGACAGTTTGATCGATTTCTTTGGCTTCATCAACGATACCCTGAAATATTAAAACGATTGCCACGAATCGACATATCCTTTATAGGTGAGGGACTATCATCACCGGCATTCTTGTTTGATACGCAGTACAACAATATATACCGAGTTTCATATCTTCCAGAGGAATTTGAGTATAATGACAAGTTGTTTTCCGGCATTTCATGCCTTCATGCTAGGTCCCTACCAGAATGGACTACTCAAAACTGGTGTGAAAACATTCAAGAATTAGAATTGGAAACAGGCCCATATGATGGGCTTTGTCGATTATTTCCTAATTTGAGAAGGCTTCGGATGTCACTTAATTACCAAGGGAGTTTAAAGAATCTACCGTTAAGGCTAGAATTTTTATTGGTAGAGTTCGATGGTCCACCTGAAGAATATGATATTTCATCTGACGAATTTGATATTTCATCTGATGACGTTGATATATCATCTGATGACGTTGATATTTCCTATTTAGCGAACTTACGCGAAATTATAGTATGTACCTACTCGAGTAGATTGAGTCATTTCAAATTTCCGCTTGGCGTTAAGAGAGTATTATTGTTGGATCAGTACTACCAAAAATCTCCAGGAGACCCTTGGGATGTCTTGCGCAGTATGGAACTATATTCAAAATTAAAAGAGTATTGGATTGTGCTACGAAGTGATTATTATACAACAAGTATGTTTTCCTACAATAGTTCCTGCCCTCGAAGCTTACAAAAGCTTCAGATAGTGGTAGGGGAGACCATTCTGGTTGATAATTTATCTACTATCGGGGAATTTCTAAAACTTCCAGACAAATTAAGACATTTTGAATTTACTGCACATGACGCTCAGACCTTGCTTGAGAAATTGGTACTTCCTCCATCGTTAAGGGTTTTATCAATTCTGGATTATGCCTACCTGACAGGACGGTGTTCAGAGGAAGATTGGTCTGGTGTGAAATTCCCAGATTCATTAGTTGAATTGAAACTTGATGTGCGCATACCAGAAGGTCTTGATCTTCCCAAATCATTGCATACTTTGAGTATATTTTCGGCGTCTCCGCTTAATTCTTTGAATCTCCTTGATTTAGAAAATTTAGTTCAACTTAAATACGGTTGGGAGCGAATTGGTGAATTTATATATAAGCTACCGCCTAATCTAAAGACTTTGGATCTTTCTGGTGCCAACGGTCTCAATAAAGTCATTATTGAAGCACCGAATTTGCATAGAGTGAACTTAATCTCGACCGGACTTGAATATTTAGACAAGTCCCATTTTAATTTACCCGACTGCGTTGAACTGCTTATACTCGTTGTATCTCGTGGTATAAAGAAAATTGAGACAAACATTTTACCAGCCAGGTTGAGGGAATTATCGGTACCGAAATCGAGAGTAACTTGTGATGTATTGGATCAATTTGAATTTGAAAACCATAAATGTCTAGAGAATTTGGATTTACATGAAAACGAAATCTCTGAATTAAAACCAAACAACTTACCATCGTCATTGAAATGGATTAATCTTGATCGAAATCCGATTTGTTCCTTTTCGACCCCTACAATTTTCTCCGACCTAACAAATCTAAAACACATAAGCATGGTATCGACCAAGATCCATGAATATCTCCAACCAGATGGAAATATGTTATACTTCCCATCAACATTGATCAGTTTGAATTTAGCTGATAACAACCTAGAAGCTGGTATTGCAGCCAAGTTAATATTTCTGTCGTGTATTCAATTACAAGAGTTGAATTTAGTTGGAAATCCGAAAATGACAGATGTTCAAATTGTTATCGACGCTATTAATTCATCGTGCCCAAATATGGTTGAGTTAGTATTGGATGATCTGCTTCGAGAACATGTTAGGGAAGATGGTATTGATTTCCTGTCGTTTTATTTAGTTCGGGATCTGAAGTATTTCATTGGATATGAGAAGAATTATGTACAAAGTTTCTATAGTGTTTACTAATACGATAAGAAGCATTGTTTTGTTTTATATACCTTTTGTTTCAATCAGTGTCAGAAGTGTAGATGTATGGGATGTTTGCATTGGCACGCGCATAAAACTGGCAATTGTCCACTGTATGACCAAGGGACTGTTGTCTAGTTGTATACAATTTCTCGTATATTTCAATAATTCTTAAAATACAGAACTAACCTATAAACTGAGAATTTTGGTACATTTAGAACAATTCCCTTCCTGACAATTTATCCAGATATCCCGTCAAGATAAACCTGTAATTATATTAGCTTTGAAATTCTAAATCACGATGGAATTTTCCCTTAGTGTGTCACTTGCATACTTATACAGTTACCCATCCTTTGTTGGGAAATTCTATTGTCCTGAGATTCACCTTTGTTTTTCTTCACACATGTATAATGTTTCTATAGGGCAGCAATGTGTTGAATTTATACACTGACGGCATTTATTTATTTGAGCTATCCTATGCATATGTATGCTCCAGTCAGCGTAGTAATGCATTGACTTCTCTGTTTACTGTATTTCCTCGCGTATTATTCTATTTTTGTGGTAGAGCTGCAGGCGTTAATAAAATGTCTATTCGTTTATTTTAGACCCATCCCTTGGTCCTTACTTTATTCAAGGACTGCAATATAAATTCAATAATACCGCTCCTGCTTAATCTGAAGTACGCTTGTTTCTTCTCGGTTTAATCCTATAAAATGATTAATCAGCAACCACTAAAACAGGAAGGAATTGGCCCTCAAATGGTCAATCTTCCTCATGAAATAATACAACTCATATTCAGCTTTATACCTGATGCTTATTTAGAAACATATATTGATATCCCATTTATTGGAGAATATGCTGTTGATATAGTTTATCGCTTTATTTCAATCATCGCTTCCCATTGGGAATGTAATGTCTATTGGCCGGTTCGTCGAAAAGGAAGCAATCTCATTTCAAAACATGTCTTCAATGACCAAGATAATCCTGAAACTAGAGAAGGAGTTTTTTATAAGTATTTGAGAGTAAATCAATTTATTCAATTGATTAGCAATCACCCTAGATTTACACCCGACATTGTACAATTCAGACAGTTTGATCGATTTCTTTGGCTCCATCAACGATACCCTGACATATTAAAGCGATTTCCACGAATCGACATATCCTTTATAGGTGAGGGACTATCATCACCGGCATTGTTGTTTGATATGCAGTACAACAATATATACCGAGTTTCATCTCTTCCAGAACAATTCGGGTATAATGACAAGTTGTTTTCCAACATTTCATCCCTTCATACCATGTCTCTACCAAAGTGGGCTGGTCAAAATTGGTGTGAAAACATTCAAGAATTGGAATTGGAATTAGAAAGTGGCCCATATGATGAGCTTTCTCGATTATTTCCTAATTTGAAAAGGCTTGACTTGTTAGATTATTCTGAAAAGAGTTTAAAGAATCTACCGTTAAGCCTAGAATTTTTAATGGTAAAGTTCGATGATTCATCTGAAGAATTTGATATTTCATCTGATGAATTTGATATTTCCTATTTAGCGAACTTACGCGAATTTATAGCACGTACCTACTCGAGTAGATTTAATCTCTTCAAATTTCCACTTGGAGTCGAGAGAGTATTATTGTTGGATGAGTACTTCCAAGAGTCTCCAGGAGACCCTAGGGATGTCTTTCTCAGTATGGAACTATATCCAAATTTAAAAGAGTATGGGATTGTGCTACAAGGTGATTATTATACAACAAGCATGTTTTCCTACAATGCTACCTGCCCTCAAAGTGTACAAAATCTCGAAATAGTGGTAAATAATACCATTGGGGTTCGTGATTTATCTACTATTGGGGAATTTTTAAAACTTCCAGAGAAATTAAGATATTTTCAATTTGCTGCATATGACGCTCAGACCTTGCTTGAGAAGTTGGTGCTTCCCCCATCGTTAAGAGTTTTATCAATTCTGGATTATGCCCTGACAGGACCGTGTTCAGATATGGAAGATTGGTCTGGTGTGAAATTCCCAGATTCTTTAGTACAATTGAACCTTGAGGTGAGTATACCGGAAGGTCTTGTGCTTCCCAAATCATTACATTCTTTGAGTGTATTTTCGGCGTCTTTGTTTACATCTTTGAATCTACTTGAATTTGAAAATTTAGTTCAACTTAAATACAGTTGTTACGAAAGTCTTGAATTTATATATAAACTACCAACTAATCTAAAGACTTTGGATCTATCTTGGGCTGAGAATCTCAATAAAATGATTATTGAAGCACCGAATTTGCATCGAGTGAACTTAGCCTGGACCGGGCTTAAATATTTAGACCCATCCCATTTTCGATTACCCGATTGTGTTGAACTGCTTGCCATAAGGGTAT
>NW_026057489.1:0-8166 GCF_019202705.1 Hemisphaericaspora subhashii | reverse complement strand
TGAATGTAAATTACTAAGTGTTGGGAATATGAGCATTGTTTTATTACTGTTGGAAAAAGTGAGTGCTCGTATTCATTAAATTAAGTGTTGGGAATTGCAATGAGAAAATTTGAGAATAAAAATGAGAAGAGTTTTTCTAGAAAAGAATTTTATTTTAGTTTTGTTTTAGTATGGTTTTGATTGATATTGAAATGTTGTATTTGTAATAGTTATATTTTCTTCATCTTTAGCTTCTCATCTATAGATAGGCAGTTCCATTTCTAACACCCTTCCACTTGCGTGCCCCCACAAGGGATAATTATATACCCATTCGCCACCCAAGAAAATTGTCAAGTTGAAAAAAGCTGGGCAATATTTGATATCCTGGAAAAGAGAATGAACTTATTCATATTCAAATTACTAATCACTGGCAGACCTGTATAAGTTTGCTAAAATGTTAAAAACTGTTGTCGGCAGAATATTTACCCAAACAAATTATAGAGCAAAACAATGAGCTGGTGAGGGTTAAATATTTATCCAGATGTCAAAGAGGTGGGGTACGTCCCCCACGTAAGGCTTGGCAAAGACTATTTTTTTTCCCAGAATCTTGCCGTTAAAAATATTTTTTCATTTTCGGAGTTTATGAATCATTAGAGGAGTTTCTAATTCTCACGAGAAAATGAATTTCCGTGTTAAGAACCATCAGAATCGCATATGGTATGGAAATCTTTCTGTTGAATGCCCATAACTGTTATGCTGATATGGTCATATACAACTACCCCACATTCTTTCTAGAAAAAGAGGTTAACCCATCTCCGTCCCATGCCGGGATCCGTTATTGGTATGATACTATACGCAGCCAATTGAGAAGATTGTCACGCGGATCTTTGAGACTAGTGTAATCTCAAAGGGCAGATGATTGATCTACTGATCCCTTTGATCCAATTCGGTTGCTTAGGGCAGAATACAATGCCGACAAATCTTCGAATCGACCAGTCCAAGAATACTCCTTGCTAAGCCAAACGAGAATTCAATTGTCATGTATGCGCTCGTAAGTTTAGATTTTCCCCAAAATTAATTCAATTTCCGTAAAGTTTAAATTTGGAGCAATTGGGGACCCCCGAAATTTTCTAGCCGACCCACAATAGCCGTTCTCAAGATTAATTCACTTGAGATCCATTAATGTACAATCTTAAAATTGTTTATATAGATCAAAATCGTCTTAGTAGCTAAGGTTTCTAATCTTCGTTATGTCCCTTTATGGCTTTTCTCCAAGTTTGCAGTAAATTGACAGATATATTCTTCGCCAAGAGGTTTAAACATGATGCTTCGTTCGGTGTGGTAAATTAATCTCAACCCCATAAAAAATAAATTATTTTTTAAGTTTCTTTTTCCGAGAAAAGTTTTTCTTTTGTATTGTGGTTAGTATCGGCCATTGAAGACAAAGATGACAAACTTCAAAAAGAAAAAGCCCTCATATCACCCACCCCGAAAAAATAGATAAAGAGAAGGTCACTATACACTGTGGGGAACTTTGGGTGAACATAAGAAACTCCCCCCCCTTTTGACAAATATAAATACATTTAGAGATTTCCAAAATCTTCATATCAATTTTTTGTTTGCTCCCTCTAACCAAGTAACAATACTCATCACCATGTCTACATCAGATATTGAAAAAGAAGACTTCTCGAAAGTCGAAGTAGTCAGCTCTGAAGAAATTTCAGAAGAGCACAAAGCATATCTTCTTGCTAAACATGGAAGATACGATTTAGTTCCATTACCGTCAATGAATGATGACGATCCACTCAATTGGCCCAATTGGCTTAAACATATGCAATTAACAATGGTAGCTGTTCACGGTTTCTTCGGTACATTTTATGCTTCTGGTTTAGTGCCATCATTCGGGAAATTGACTGTAGAATTAGCAACTCCAACCCCTATGCTCGCTTATTTGACAAGTGCTCAGATTGTCATATTGGGTTCTTTTCCCATGATTTGGGTTCCATTAATGAATAAATACGGGAAAAGAAAATTATTGATCCTTTCAGTGTTTGGATCTATGTGTTTCAATCTCGGTGCAATTTTCTGTAAGACATATGGATCTCTTATGGCTATGAGATGTATGCAAGCCCTTTTTATTTGTGCTGGTTTAGCTGTTGGTGGGTCTGTCGTTGCTGAAACTACATTCGCTCATCAAAGAGGTTCCAGATCCGGTGTTTGGGCCCTATTGGTTAACTTGGGTACTATGTTGGGAGCGGTATTTATGGGATTGGTTGCACAACGTCAAGATGTTAAATATGTATTTGTTGTCTTTACTTGTATCGACTTTTTACAATTAGTTAACTATCTTTTATTTGGGAGAGAAACTCTTTACAACTATGCTGATCCTTCAAGAAATGAACCAAATAGATACAAGCAATTAACTAATTTCAGAGCAATCATCCCAGAACGTAAATTAAATGTTCTTACAATCATAGCTCCCTTCAAATATTTTGCTAATTGGAGAATCCTCATCGCTGCTTTAGCTTATGGTGTCTGTTTCATGCATGATAATATTGCCACTAATGTTGAAATTCCACAAGTCATGTTCGTTAAATTTGGATTAGGTCCACAAGCATTAGGATTACAATTTCTTGCATTCGTAATTGGGTCTATTATTGGTGAAGTTGGTGGTATCTTAAGTGACAAATTAGTTGCTTATGGTAGAAGAAACAACCGTGGTAATTCATTCCGTCTTTGGGTGACTTATCCAGGTTTCATATGTTCTATTATTGGTATTGTTCAATTCGGGTTTATGATAGATAAAGCCGTAACTTGGAGTGTTGTTCCGTTGGTCGGGTTGGCCATTAGTAATTTTGGTTTCCAAATTTTGACTTCTCCATTGATTGCATTCTCCATGGATACTGATCCAGTCAATGCAAGTCAAATTGCTTTGTTCATGACTTTTGTTAGACAATTCCTTGGATTTATTGGTCCTTTCTATTATCCAACTATGTTTGAAAATATGGGCTTTACTAAGGCTTATGGAACAATGGCAGGGTTAATGGCTGCCATTGGATTTGTTCCAGTTTTGTGTATGCATTTGTTTGAATCCAAGAAAGGAAGATAGTTGATCTGCTCTTCCCTTTGTATTTATTTATAGTCTAGGTATTACGACACTTTTTTAATCAACGGCTGATACATTTGAAGTCATTTTGTAGAATCACTTGTTAATTTCGAGAAAACTCTAAGACGACCTTGAAGCCATCTCTCTATCTACACCGAAATATATCTGACTTCTGATTTAGAATATACTGGTAATAACACTGCCAGACTGAAGACTTACAGAATCTAACTAATAGCTTTTCGGTCTTGGAAAGGGTTCCAAATGCGGAATGTAATCAGCGTCCAACATAAAAGATATCAACAAAGTCAAACGAATTAAGAAAATAGAGTATATCGACAAAGTCATCAAGTCAGTTTACTAATCTTTCAAGAGACAGACATTGGTCTAATGTTTGAATTGGACCGAGTTGACTATCAAATCAAATAGGGCATAGAGATAAGCATTGTATTAAGTATAAATATTTAAAAAAACTAGGTACGAACTAAACATAAAGAGACCGAAGACCATTCCGTGAATTATAACAATAATTCTTCATTCTCATATAACTTTTCATATGTATAAGTAACTTTCTTACCTTCTTTATATTCCTTCCAACCTCTTTCAACTTCTTCAAAAGCGTCATAACCCCAAAGGAAATCTTGGAAAACAGGATCAGCAAATCTGTTTGGACATCCATGGACAGGAGGATCCATAGCCATCTTTGCATCTCTAGCCACCTGACCTTCACCATCTACCATATGATAAATATTTTGACAATTGGTTGAACCTTGAACAACTTGAGTGGTTCTCCATTTACGCATTGATTCAGTCAATTCTAATAATTCATGGATTTGGGATTTGTCTTCAATACGGGCGAACAAACCAGCTAAGACTGTAGCATCTTCAATAGCTTGAGAGGCACCACTGGCTAAATAGGGTAAAGTGGCATGCGAAGCATCACCCAAGATAATACAGTTTCCGGTGGCATGAGTCCAGGTGGCCAATTCTCTTGAGTTTTGTAGACGCCATTTAGCAGTAGTATGAATCAATTTGAATAATGTTGATAAGGTTGGGTCCCAATCTTTAACGATGTCTAATAATTCTTCTTTGGAAGCTTCGGCAATCATGACATCTTCAGGTAAGGTATCTGGACCTAAGACAACGACGTTACAGGTCTTACCACCTTGTAAGAAGTACAACACAATGTGCATTGATGGGCCCCACCAAAAGGTAATATCTGGTCTTTTCCAGAGCAGTTCCAATTCAGGATATGGTTTCATTTCTTCAACATCAACTAAGGCACGATAAGCTAAATCCCCAGTATTATAAGCCAAATCTTCTTTACCCAAAATAAGAGAACGCAATTGTGATTTAACCCCGTCATAACCAACAATAACGTCACCACTGAAAGTTTTACCACTATCAGTTACACATGTTGAATTATCAAAATCAACAGAGACAACTCTAGCACTCAAGTGAACCTCAACCCCTACTTCATATGCTCTTTTGACAAGTGCAGCATGATAATCAGCACGATGTATGTGTAAATAATGCCCGTTGTATTTGTCAAGAGTATAAGGAACCAAATTCTGTTGAGATATTAAGTCCCCAGTATTCCATCTGCGAACAAGGATATCATTAGGGAAGATAGAAACATCTTCAACTTCTTTCAATACACCAAATGCATTTAAAACTTTGATGGATGGAGGAGGAATTTGAATACCAGCACCCACTTCACCTAATTCTTTTGCGGCTTCAAGAAGTAAGACTTTGTGACCAGCTAATTTAAGACCAATGGCAGCGGAAACACCACCTAATCCTGCACCTACAATAATGAATGTAAGTTCGATTGGGGCCCTTGGAAGGGTATGCTTTGGAATTTCAGGCATTACTTTCGGGGTAACTTGTTGGCTGTTGTTTGTAAGTTGAATTTTTGGAAATAGAGGTTGAACAGAGAGTAGATTATCTATAGTTTATATATCCCCGGAGGGGTAGTAAAAAAGATATTCTGGGGTAGGACGTTGTAGATTGCTTCTATTTGGTACGATTTTGTTTCGAGATCCACCGGTTAAGAGTTTATAAGTTTCCCCAACGTTGCTACTATCGCATAGAACACTAGAAATTTGCAAGCATCCCCTCGGAAAAACATTTAACAGGATCAATCGATTCCCTAACTGCCCCTCATAAGTTACCAACATCAACAAAAAACTGTCAACGATGATCTTGCAAGAAAAAAAACACCAAAGTTAAAAAAAAGTGGAGTCTAAAAATAGTTGGATTGAAAAATATTCCCATGGAGCAAAGAAAAATTTCTGATAAATTTATACCCGAAATATGTCGATTAGATTAAGCGAGAAGAATTACGATTTAAATTCGCTTATTAAAATTAGATCAGATGTTGCAAAAAAAAAAAAAAATTAAAGAAAACATCGAGGTGGGGTAAAGTGCGAATTGCTGTTGAAGTATGTTATTTTTTATCTCAACGGTGAGAATCACACTTAGACAAGCTTGAAATCCAAGGTTAGGCTTAACATCTAGATGCATAGCATGATAAACTCAATAACTGTAAATGATAACAAAGCATCCCAATTATAACTGGAGTTCCACTATCGAATACCCTAATCTTACCGGATGCATGTCACAATCCAGGTGGATAAGTTATTATTGTTTTCGCTGTCTATTGAACAGTATTTAATGCTATTCTCCTCAGTTCTTGGCGGAAAACTTCGTGCATTTAATACAATATTCTCCCTAAGTCATCTGTTTCTAGATTAAACTTACTTGCCATTCTTCCTTGTTCCTTTTCCCCACAAACCCCTCCACAAATAGAAGATATGTTAAGAATTGTAATGGAAGTTAAAGAATAACCTTAGAGAATAACCGTAAAGAATCTGCGAAAAATTAAATAATCGGAAATAAACTCTCAGTGACAGTAGTAGCTCCAACGTCCCTCACTGTATTAGTAATGAATTTGAAAAAATGTGCCAATGCTATTTTAATTTTCTTGGTTGCAACTCGTAAACAATCTTCCGGTTTTGTGCACAGAATAACATTAGACTACGTGACCTTGATTATTGTCTGCCAATTTGTGTCTGAGACATCGGCAGTGACGCACGACTGAAATGTACAGACGCCTAATCAAGCGTCAATCATGCATCATTTTAAGTGAATTCTATTGTTAAACCCCAAACATGTAATTTTTGCAATCTCTTCAATTTCTTGTCCATACTATCTAAGAAATTTACCAAACCTGAAAAAGAACAATATGAGCCGAGCTTTTTCCACCATAAATCTACAACACGGCTATTTCCTAGAAGAACCCAAAGTTTTCTATATCCGAAAATAACTTGCGTTTATTGCCTGAATGAAACCAAAAATTCATTCATCTCTATTGCTATTTGGAACCAAACCATATGTTATGAATTGAAAAAAAAATTATGGAATTCGATTTCCATAATAGACTCAGTTTGAGGTCAACAATGGTGTCGTAGGAAGAAATGCCAATGAAAAACCAGAAAATCCCAACTATCTATAAGTCAGTTTTTGTTACACGTGAAAAGAACGACTCCCGGTAATAGGTAAAAGTCCAAAACAGTGACAAGACAGTTAGTTGGGGTATTGCCGTGCAAGGGAAATAAATTTTCAACAAAAATGCCAAGCTGGTGATGCATAATACGGCGGAGATCGACGTCACTGCCATGAAAATTGAAAAGCTTTTTTATTGCATTCGTTTCGGGGGTCGCCAATATGTTTAGCCCTTTTCCCCTCCACCAAGATTTATTTTATGTATTTTGAAATATTTACTTGCATTGGTTTGTAGATTACATGCATTAGAAAAAACCAACAAACGTATTTCCGACAACTAAATTTTAGCCGTACAGCCATAAAATAATAAATTTTAAAACTCAATTTCTTGGAGTTTTTCCGGAATTTTTTTTTAGTTTGGGGTAGTTTTTTCTTAAAACATTTATTAGCGAAACTCAAGACAATAACACAAGACCTCAAGAAACTCCGAGACTAATGGCAAACCCATGTACCTAAAAAATAGCAAATGTGGGGAGTTTGGATGTCAATTTTCCTAAGAAATAAAAGATGCTTTCTGAAGCCCGTCAAATATAAATACACTTGAAGATTTCCAATCTTTACATCTCATTCAAAATCCTTATCACCAGACTAACTAACAGTAGTTAAAATAAACATGTCCTCCTCATCAGATATCGAAAAGGAAGTTGAAGTTGCCAAAGTTGACCTTGATGACTCTTTATCAGGAATCTCCGAAGAACACAAGGCATACCTTGTTGCCAAACATGGAACCAGTGACTTAGTTCCATTACCATCAATGGATGACAATGATCCACTTAATTGGTCAAACGGGATTAAACATTTACAATTGGGAATGGTAGCTTTCCATGGTTTCTTAGGTACCTTTTATGCTTCTGGTTTAGTGCCTTCTTTTGGTAGATTATCTGAAAATTTAGGTATGGAAACTCACACAGTTTCATATTTAGTTAGTGCTCAAATTATTGTCTTAGGTTCTTTCCCTATGATCTGGGTTCCTTTGATGAATAAATATGGTAAGAGAAAGTTGTTAATTCTTTCCTCCCTCGGATCCATGTCTTTCAATCTTGGTGCAGTTTTCAGTACTACTTATGGTGCACTTATGGCTATGAGAATTATGCAAGCAGTTTTTACTTCTGCTGGTTTAGCTGTTGGTGGTGCTGTTGTTCATGAAACTACTTTTGCTCATCAAAGAGGTTCCAGATCTGGTGTTTGGGCCTTATTGGTTAACTTGGGTACCATGTTGGGTGCCGTCTTTATGGGATTGGTTGCAGAACGTCACGATGTTAAATATGTGTTCCTTGTTTTTACATGTATAGATGCATTCATGGTGCTTTGTTATCTTGCATTAGGAAGGGAAACTCTTTACAATTATGAGGATGCTTCCAAGAATGAACCAAACACTTATAAACAATTGACCCAATTCCGTGCAATTATGCCAGAACGTAAGGTCAATATCCCAACTATCATTGGTCCTTTAAAATATTTCGGTAATTGGAGAATTATGATTTCTGCTTTAGCTTATGGTGTTTGTTTCATGCATG